>NW_019942777.1:111523-188586 GCF_002910315.2 Salvelinus sp. IW2-2015 | reverse complement strand
GGTCTCTCCTATCATTGCTATGCAGACGACACACAATTAATCTTCTCCTTTCCCCCTTCTGATAACCAGGTGGCGAATAGCATCTCTGCATGTCTGGCAGACATATCAGTGTGGATTTGCCACTCAAGATCACCACCTCAAGCTGAACCTTGGCAAACAGGAGCTGCTCTTCCCCTCCCGGGGAAGAACTGCCCGTTCCATGATCTCGCCATCACGGTTGACAACTCCATTGTGTCCTCCTCCCAGAGTGCTAAGAACCTTGGCGTGATCCTGGACAACACCCTGTCGTTCTCAACTAACATCAAGGCGGTGACCCGTTCCTGTAGGTTCATGCTCTACAACATTCGCAGAGTACGACCCTGCCTCACACAGGAAGCGGCGCAGGTCCTAATCCAGGCACTTGTCATCTCCCGTCTGGATTACTGCAACTCGCTGTTGGCTGGGCCTCCTGCCTGTGCCATTAAACCCCTACAACTCATCCAGAACGCCGCAGCCCGTCTGGTGTTCAACCTTCCCAAGTTCTCTCACGTCACCCCGCTCCTCCGTCTCTCCACTGGCTTCCAGTTGAAGCTCGCATCCGCTACAAGACCATGGTGCTTGCCTACGGCGCTGTGAGGGGAACGGCACCTCCGTACCTTCAGGCTCTGATCAGGCCCTACACCCAAACAAGGGCACTGCGTTCATCCACCTCTGGCCTGCTCGCCTCCCTACCTCTGAGGAAGTACAGTTCCCGCTCAGCCCAGTCAAAACTGTTCGCTGCTCTGGCACCCCAATGGTGGAACAACTCCCTCACGCGCGCAGGTCAGCGGAGTCAATCACCACCTTCCGAGACACCTGAAACCCCACCTCTTTAAGGAATACCTAGGATAGGATAAAGTAATCCTTCTAACCCCCCCCCCTTAAAAGAGTTAGATGCACTATTGTAAAGTGGTTGTTCCACTGGATATCATAAGGTGAATGCACCAATTTGTAAGTCGCTCTGGATAAGAGCGTCTGCTAAATGACTTAAATGTAAATGTAACACTGGAGTGATATATGTGTAGAAGATGAATGTGCAAGTAGAGAGACGGGGTGCAAAGGAGCAACAAACAAAAAACAATATGGGGATGAGGTAGTTGGGTGGGCTATTTACAGATGGGCTGTGTACAGGTGCAATAATCAGTAAGCTTCTCTGACAGCTGATGCTCTAAGTTAGTGAGGGACATATAAGACTCCAGTGAGTCAGTGATTTTTGCAATTCGTTCCAGTCACTGGCAGCAGAGAACTGGAAGGAAAGGCGGCCAAATGAGGAATAGGCTTTGGGGATGACCAGTGAAATATACCTGCTGGAGCGCATGCTACGGGTGGGTGCTGCCATGGTGACCAGTGAGCTGAGATAAGGCGGGGCTTTACCTAGCAAAGAATTATAGATGACCTGGAGCCAGTGGGTTTGGCGACGAATATGTAGCGAGGGCCAGCCAACGAGAGCATACAGGTCGCAGTGGTGGGTAGTATATGGGGGTTTGGTGACAACACGGATGGCACTGTGATAGACTACATCCAATTTGCTGAGTACAGTGTTGGAGGCTATTTTGTAAATGACATCGCCGAAGTCAAGGATCGGTAAGATAGTCAGTTTTACGAGGGTATGTTTGGCAGAATGAGTGAAGGATGTTTTGTTGTGAAATAGGAAGCCGATTCGGGAATTAATTTTGGATTGGAGATGCTTAATGTGAGTCTGGAAGAAGAGTTTACAGTCTAACCAGACACCTAGGTATTTGTAGTTGTCCACATATTCTAAGTCAGAACCGTCCAGAGTAGTGATGCTAGTCGGGCGGGTGGGTGCGGGCAGCGATCGGTTGAAGAGCATACATTTAGTTTTACTTGCATTTAAGAGCAGTTGGAGGCCATGGAAGGAGTGTTGTATGGCATTGAAGCTCATCTGGAGGTTTGTTAACACAGTGTCCAAAAAAGGGCCAGATGTATACAGAATGGTGTCGTCTGCGTAGAGGTGGATCAGAGACACACCAGCACCAAGAGCGACATCATTGCACAGAGAAAAGAGTCAGCCCGAGAATTGAACCATGTGGCGCCCCCATAGAGACTGCCAGAGGTTCGGACAACAGGCCCTCCAATTTGACACACTGAACTCTATCTGAGATGTAATTGGTGAACCAGGTGAGGCAGTCATTTGAGAAGCCAAGGCTGTTGAGTCTGCCAATAAGAATGCGGTGATTGATAGAGTCGAAAGCCTTGGCCAGGTCAATGAAGACGGCTGCATTGTACTGTCTTTTATCGATGGCGGTTAAGACATCGTTTTGGACCTTGAGCGTGGCTGAGGTGCACCCATGACGAGCTTGGAAACCAGATTGCATAGCGAAGAAGGTACGGTGGGATTCGAAATGGTCTGTGATCTGTTTGTTTAATTGGCTTTCGAAGACTTTAGAAAGGCAGGGTAGGATAGATATAGGTCTGTAACAGTTTGGGTTTAGAGTGTCTCCCCCTTTGAAGAGGGGGATGACCGCGGCAGCTTTCCAATCTTTAGGGATCTCAGACAATACGAGAGGTTGAACAGGCTAGTAATAGGGGTTGCAACAATTGCGGCGGATAATTATAGAAATAGAGAGTCCAGATTTTCTAGCCCAGCTGATTTGTATTGGTCCAGATTTTGCAGCTCTAGCCTTTGCTTTCCTAACTGCCTGTGTATACTGGTTCCTAACTTCCCTGAAAGTTGCATATCGCGGGGGCTCTTCGATGCTAATGCAATATGTCACAGGATGTCTTTGTGCTGGTCAAGGGGAGTCAAGTCTGGAGTGAACCAAGGGCTATATCTGTTCTTAGTTCTACATTTTTTAAATGGGGCATGCTTATTTAAGATGGTGAGGAAAGCAATTTTAAAGAATAACCAGGCATCCTCTAATGACGGAATGAGGTCAATATCCTTCTAGGATACCCGGGCCAGGTCGATTAAAAAGGCCTGCTCTCTGAAGTGTTTTAGGGAGCGTATGACAGTGATGAGGGGTGGTCGTTCGACCGATATTTATGAGGGTGCCTTCGTAGGTTCCTTGATCATTTGTGTGAGATTGAGGGCATCTAGCTTAGATTCTAGTACGGCCGGGGTGTTAAGCATATCCCAGTTTAGGTCACATAACAGTATGAACTCGTATGAGTATGAGGAACAGGTAATTCACATATGGTGTCCAGGGCACAGCTGTGGGCAGAGGGGGGTCTATAACAAGCGGCAACAGTCAGAGACACGGCTAGGACATCAGGGTTGGCGGAGTGTGCTAAAGCACTGAATAAAGTGTGAGTGATGTTGAGAGAGGTTTCGTCTCAGGAGGCACCAGTTAAGCCAGGTGAGGTCTCAGCATGTGTGTGGGGTGGGACAAAAGAGCTATCTAAGGCATGTTGAGCGGGACTGAGGGCTCTACAGTGAAATAAAACAATAAGAACTAGCCAAGACAGCAGTAGACAAGGCATATTGTCATTAGAGAGAGGCATAAAGCAATCACAGGTGTTGATCAGGAGAGCTGACAACAACGGGTTAATGGCGATGAATGGGCAGAGCGGGTCAGTTAGGTAAATACAGGACATGAGTTCGAGGCTGGGGCCGACAGGCAAACAAAACGATGTACCGTGTTATTGAAACAGTCCAGGGGGCATCAGCTGTGTAGCCGAGTGATCATAGGATCAAAAGAGCAGCAATAGGTGAGTCAGGGTGCCGTTCGGTAGTCACTACTACGCTAGGCGAGCAGGGGACACAGCGTTCAGAAAAGTTAGCTGGCCGGGGCCAGTAGATGGATCTTCGGCGACATCGTAACAGAATAGCCTGTTGAGACCACATCAGGAGATCACGTCGGCAGTCCAGTCGTGATGGATCGCCGGGGCTCCGTGTCGACAGTAAAGGGTCCAGGCCAATTGACAAAAGAGGTATTGTGGCCCTAGAATTAGCTGGTATATGGGCCTAGCTCAAGGCTAGCTGGTGCTAGAATCCAAGTGTTAGAATCCATTCAATTAACACCATCACAAATATTATTCATTTGTTAAGTGCATGTCTTAAGGAATTAATTCATGAATTTCAGAAAATTCATTTCAAAAGAACAGATTGGCATATTTTGAGTTTAAATATATTACTGTGCTTTTAGTGTGCAAATGTTGAAATAGAGCTCAAGGGGTCAGAATCGGATCTGTATGATACTTTATAGACATCAAAACGTCTTATCTGCTTGTGACTCTAGAGGAATGAGCAAAAGTCACTTTTTGGCACTCCATTTCATTTCCCTGTGACAAAATTAAGCTGCACTGTTAATCAGATTCTTCATATACAATTTAACAAATTATAATATTCTCACCCATCAGACAATTTAATCTTGTCTTTAAGCTGACCATTATTTTATGTGTGAAATTAGTTTCAATATGGTTTAGGTGTAGTTTCGATGGGCCATCAGCCCCCCCCCCCCAAAAGACATGTCCTCATAAAACTGCTCATAACACATAACAAAATTCCGTTTGTGATATTAAGATTCTAACAATAGTGTGTTAGATAGACTTATTTAGGAAATGTCAAGGACGGGCCAGACATAATTTTAAAAAATGCTAATTAATTTAAAAAGTCAATGTATTTATGACGCTCTTAGCAAGTGTTAATTGGTTACATTTGTGGTCGCCTAGCCTAACCTACCATCTCCTGGACGCTGAGCTTAGCATACCATATCTTGGTCGCTGAGTCTAGCCTAGCCTACTATCTCCCTTTCACTGAGACAGTGAGAGGTTGTCAAACCTATTGTGATTATTACTGTTATTTCAGGGCATTATGTTCTAGTCTCAAAGTCAATTAATTATAGGCCTATGGTTTGTTATGTGAGTCAAGACTGTTTTATCTCTATTGTGAAATCACATGTTAGATGATTTGTTGTGTTCGATCGATTATTGTGTATGCTTTTTTGTAATGTTATACCTCTGAAAGGAGGGAAATATGAGAAATGATTCACACTGACACGTAGCATCAGTGGCGTATTACATAGAGCCCCGACCCCAAGTTTGGGAACCAATGTACTAACTTCTCTCTGCTTATTTCCTCTCTCTCTCCCTTCCTCCTGCATGCATTGCAGCCTGCCTCAGCCTCACCACTGAGCGCGACATCAATATTTGTCTCAGTATTCTACTCTCTGTAAAGCAAAGTTATTAGAACTTGGTAGGGTATTTTTTTTGCTCCTGCTGATGTAGGCTCAGTTTAATGTTAGCTTCTTACTCCATACTGCTGGCTGGCTAAGTAATACTAGCCAGAGCCCTTCAACATTACTGCAATACAAGTATCTGGAAGCAGCTAGCCACCTGACTGACTGACATATCTATATGCGACTATTTACCAGTTGTGCACTCCAGAGGAGGTTTTGGGAGGAGCTATAAGAGGACGGGCTCATTGTAAAGGCTGGAATGGAATTAGTGGAACGGAGTCAAACACGTTGTTTACATGTGCTTGGTGTGTTTGGTACCATTCCATTTCATGGGCCCCTCCTCCTACAGCTCCCTCCACCAGCCTCCTCTGGTGCATTCATTCTTCGAGAGTCGGTTTTTAATTATTTGGGGGATGTCTGTAGACACGGCAGGAGTTACGGGACAGTTTTTAAATTGTCTTTTGTCCTTTGAAGAACACTGCAAAGATTCCTGGGTACACCACAAAGGCTGCTGGGATAAGAGTATAGTATCTTCTTCCATGCCTCATCTTTGTTGTGTGGTGTTGTGTGGGTGAAAAACAAATGCAATACATTACATACATAGTGTACCTCACATAATACAACACAGAAGCATACAAGGTAATGTAAACTGCAAGCAGTTGAAGAAGCAGCAGATATTCTTCCTGGGGTCCACAAGTTCAAGTTTATAATTGTATAAGTTCAGTGAAATTCAAAATTTTCTCCAATAGAAGGTGCTCTTGACCGATCTAAGCTCAGGTTCATCACAATACAACAAGTCTGAGCCCTTGTCTCAATAGAGATTTATACAATAGTGTGTTGAGCTCTTGAGCTGATGGCAATAAAGGATAATGATTTATCTTACCTTGCTCATCTCCAAGGTCTCCATCTTCACAGAGTGTAGTGATGTTGACAGTGATGGTCTGGTTACTAACAGGGTTGGCAGCTACACAGCAGTAAATTGTGTTGTAATGTTCTCTCTCTACCTCCAGAGGGAGTGAGAGGTTAGGTTGGTGGTGAGATCAGGTCTGTTGAGATCTCACCTGCACCTGTAAGGTCCTACCCGTTAGGACATGGAAGGCTCAACTTAAGTTTAGGCAGTTATGTCTTGTCGGTATGTCGGTATGTCGGCCTGTGTTTACCTTTATTTACTTAAATTATGTGCATTTGGTTTATTGATTGCAGCCTAACATGGTGGTAATTATGTTAGAGCAACTATTTGTGCTGAACATACCAGCAGCCTATTTTACAGCTACCGCTAAACCTTAAGTGTAATCCTGTATGTCCTAATAATATAATTAAAATGAAAGCACATTGCATAGGCCTACGATATGGATGATTTATTGATTGGGGTAGTCCTAGTCAGGATAGGGGAATTAGGCTTGCAGTCAATCGTGTGTCCTATTCAATGTCTGGGGAAAAGGTTTTCCATATTCCTCCGCAAAACATAGCAATTATTATTTCAAGACTAATTTATTTAGTCGTTCATGTTACAATAAAACATATATATATTTATGTTCATATAAAGAAAGATGGTGCAGAGGTTGAGTAGATATAGGCTTTAATTTAATTCATTCAATTAATTTCATTATATTTCCTATTTTAACTATAGGTTGGGTTGTTGTATTGAAACAATGTGTTTTATTTGCATCACTGCAAACCATTCCTGTCTTTACTTCTGTTGGAGAGAGATACAGAGATAAATATATTGAGAGAGGTAAAGTAAATAGGGTAGTAAATAAAGCTTTTTCATGGGAGAAAGAAGCTCTTACAGGTTGTGGTTTGCACAATATCTGGTGTTGGAAGTGGGCAGTTACATTTATGAATGGCAATATTGCACAGGTGTAGCCTGCTAAACAAAGCATTATCAACCTTGATCAGATATTTGAAAACCACCTACACTGGGACAATGTTACAGGATACTTAACTTCTCTGCGCTACGGATCCCTTTCACGGGATCATTTTCCTAAACAACCGCTGAATTGCAGGGCGCAAAATATTACTAAAAGTATTTATAATCATGCAATCACAAGTGAAATATACCAAAACACAGCTTAGCTTGTTGTTAATCCACCTATCTTGTCAGAATTTGAAAATATGCTTTACAGAGAAAGAAATCCAAGCTTTTGTGAGTGTATCAATCAATGCTAGAACAGCTAGCCCCAAATTAGCATGGTCATAACATACAGCTGGCAGGTTTTAAGCTTTTACGGCATGATAGAACAGCGGCCTCTGGTAAGACAAGGGGTGGCGGTCTATGTATATTTGTAAACAACAGCTGGTGCACAAATCCATGGAAATCTCAAGGTTTTGCTCGTCTGAGGTAGAGTATCTCATTATAAGCTGTAGACCACACAGTTTACCAAGAGAGTTTTCATCTGTATTTTTCGAAGCTGTCTACATACCACCACAAACCGATGCTAGCAGTAAGACCGCACTCAATGAGCTGTATACGGACATAAGTACACAGGAAAACACTCATCCAGAGGCGGCTCTCCTGGTGGCCGGGGACTTTGATACAGGACAAGTCAAATCTATTTTTACCTCATTTATATCAGCATGTTAAATGTAAAACCAGAGGGAAAAAACTCTACTCCCCCTTTACTCCACAGACGAGCTAAATTACTTCTATGCTCGCTTAGAGGCAAGTAACACTGAAGCATGCATGAGAGCATCAGCTGTTCAGTACGTCTCTGTGATCACGCTCTCCGTAGGCAATGTGAGTAAGACCTTTAAACAGGTCAACATTCACAAGGCCGCAGGGCCAGGCGGATTAGCAAGACGTGCACTCCGATCATGCACTGACCAATTGGCAAGTGTCTTCACTGACATTTTCCACTTCTCCCTGTCTGAGTCTGTAACACCAACATGTTTAAAGCAGAGCACCATAGTCCCTGTGCTCAAGAACACGAAGGTAACCTGCATAAATGACTACCGACCCGTAGCACTCACGTCTGTAGCCATGAAGTACTTTGAAAGGCTGGTCATAGCCCACATCAACACCATTATCCCAGAAACCCTAAACCCACTCCAATTTGCATACTGCCCCAACAGATCCACAGATGATGCAATCTCTATTGCACTCCACACTGCACTTTCACACCTGGACAAAAGGAATACCTATGTGAGAATGATATTCATTGACTACAGCTCAGCGTTCAACACCATATTGCCCTCAAAGCGCATCACTAAGCTAAGGACCCACGCGCCACTCTGATACTCAACACGGGGGCCCCTCAGGGGAGCGTGCTCAGTCTCCTCCTGTACTCCCTGTTCACTCATGACTGCATGGCCAGGCATGACTCCAACACCATCATTAAGTTTGCCGATGACACAACGGTGGTAGGCCTGATCATCGACAATGACAAGACAGCCTATAGGGAGGTGGTCAGAGATCTGGCCATGTTGTGCCAGGACAACAACCTCTCCCTCAACTTGATCAAGACTAAGGAGATGATTGTGGACTACAGGAAAAGGAGGACCGAGCATGCCCCCATTCTCATCGACGGAGCTGTAGTGGAGCAGGTTGAGAGCTTCAAGTTCCTAGGCGTCCACATCACCAACAAACTAACATGGCCCAAGTTCACCAAGACAGCCGTGAAGAGGACACAACAAAAGCTATTCCCCCTTAGGAGACTGAAATTGATTTGGCATGGGTCCTCGGATCCTCAAAAGGTTATACAGCTGCACCATCGAGAGCATCCTGCCTGGTTGCATCACTACCTGGTATGGCAACTGCTCGGCCTCCGACCGCAAGGCACTACAGAGGGTACCCAGACTATTTGCATTGCCCCCCCCCCCCCCCCTTGTTACGGTGCTGCTACTCTCTGTTAATTATCTATGCATAGTCACTTTAATAACTCTACCTACATGTACATATTACCACAATTACTTCGACTAACCGGTGCCCCCGCACCTTGACTCTGTACCGGTAGCCCCTCTATATAGCCTTGCTATTGTTATTTTACTGCTGCTCCTTAATTATTTCTTACTTCTTTTTTTTTTTTATTGGGGCATTTTTGCTTAAAACTGTATTTATTGTTGGTTAAGGGCTTGTAAGTAAGCATTTCACTGTAAGGTCTACACCTGTTTCATTCAGCGCATGTGACAAATACAATTTGATTTAAATTAAATGTATGGGTAAGTCTTTGACTTGATATATTGAAGCTCAGTACAAAAAAGCTCAGTACAAAAATATTTTTGTTTCCAACGTAACCTAATAGCCATTGTCTCTAACGAGTAGGTGGCTTTATCTCACCAAACATCTGCTTTTTATGTTCACAGCTGCAATCCACTGGCAAGCTAAATAATGACCAGCTATAAAAGATACAGGGGAGGCACTTACATGTAAACAACAGAACAGACAATACTGAAAATAAGCTTTGTCCCAGCAATAGCATAGCAAACACACTAGTGAATTGTATTAAAATAGGTTCCATTTGTTTTAACCTCTACATTGGGACAATGGGCACTTGAAAAGAGGGACCATCCTACTAATAACCCTAGGCATAGTTATTTAATTTGTCTGCATCAGTGAATCTCATCGAGGCCCCAATTCAACAAAAGACTGAGAATGACCAATAAAGGAAGTCTGAAATGATAACAGCACAATCATTAAATGGGAATTTTCTCCAATAACAACTGTGCGTCCATTAAGTTTTCTAGACAAATTTTACTATAATTTTGTCTCCACATTCACTTTAGGATGTAACGCCTTCTATTGGATGTGAATTATCATGTCACCCTTTCATTAACTTCCTGTTCTCTCTCTCCTTCATGCTGTGTTAACATCCTCATTGGTAGCCATGCGATGTAACTGGAGTGTATCATAAACTAATGTCAGGTTAGGGTTGTCTCTAAGCTGATCCAGTTCTGGTATACCTCTTCGCTCCTCCTAGACAGGGAGAGAGAAAAAGGTAGGGAGGGAAGGATTGAGAGGGACAAGGAAAGAGGAGCAGAGAGGGGCGAGAAGGGGTGTAGGAAAGAAAAAAAGAAAATCAAAAGAAAAAGGATCATCTTTCATTATTAGATATTTCATACCAGAGTAAGGAAACAAGACAGGGCTGATGCTCTCTTGTCTATTCTCATTGTTCTGCAGTAGGTAACTCAACAGACAACACATCTAGGTCCATTAGTAAATCTAGTGGGAGGAATCATGAAGCCAAAACTTAAGTCCAGAGACTTGGAAAATACTATTGAAAACATGGGAAGATTAATCATTACTATACTGAACAAAAATATAAATGCAACATGCAACAATTTCAAAGATGTTACTGAGTAACAGTTCATATAAGGAAATCAGTCATTTCAAATAAATGAATTACTTATTCTGATTGTCCGGGCCTGGACTCCCACCTGGGTGGGCCTGGCTTCCAAGTGGGTGGACCTATTCCCTACCAGGCCCACCAATTGCTGTGTCCTTGCCCAGTCATTTGAAATCCATATATTAGGGCCGAATTAATTAATTTCAATTGACTGATTTCCTTATATAAACTGTAACTCAGTAAAATCTTTGAAATTGTTGCAAGTTGCATTTATATTTTTGTTCAGTATAGTAATGACTTTGATCTTCCTGTGTCTTTAACAGTATTTGCCAAGTCTGTGGACTTTTAAACTTGGCTTCATGGTTCCTCCCACTAGATTTAGGAATGGTCCTAGATGTGGGGACTGTTGAGTTACTTCCTGCAGAACAATGAGAATAGACAAGAGAGCGTCAGACGTGTCTTATTTCCTTCTTCTGGTACAAAGTATCTAATAATGAAACAGTTTCCTTTTTCTTCTTCTTTGCTTTCCCACTGGCACAGAGCTAAAGCCTACAGTTGTAGCCATGAGGGCTGCAAAAACTGCTGTATTACATCTCTTATATTTATCAGCCTGTAGCATTATTACTAAACTGGTTATCTGTTGGTTTAATGTGAGTTCTCTGCATACTGAATGTCATCTTGCTTTCTTTCAGATGAATCTATGAAGGCAAATAAAGGAAATTAAATGTACAGAGTGGGTGGGAGTAACTGACAGATATGCACAAATGCAAGACCGGTTCTACAAGCACTCATGTTACTATGGGTACATGTGTCTATGCTAGAGGTCTTTTTGGTGCCAGAGAAGCTATAAAAGTAATGATTGTCAGAGTGTGCGTGTGTGTATGTGCCTTCGGCTTTTTCAACATTTAGAGAAGTGGTCTGAGACAATGCAGCTGTCTGACCAAGCAGAGGAAATGGGATACCTAGTCAGTTGCACAACTGAATGCATTCAGCTGAAATGGGTCTTCCTCATTTAACCCAACATGAAGTGTGGAAGATAGACCACATCTTTTGGCCTGCATCTGTTGTTCAAGCAAACATTTCCTACCTTTTCCAAAAAACTATCCTTGATCATTAAAAAAGATTGTGTACAACATGTTTTGATATTGAATAGGAGAATAACCTCACCCCTTTAATAGATGATTACCTGCATGCGAGTGTCCGTTTCTCCTCTTCTTAAGATATTTTGCAAGTCCAACAAGTCCTAAAGTAACCAAAATGCAGATTACTGCACTAATAAGACAATCTCGAGTCCTCTCATCACCATCTAAATTAAAAAGAAAGAAAACAATACTTTTATTAAAACATTGGGTTTCATAAAATGAGCTCTACCATACTTAGTGTTTCATATACAGTGGGGCAAAAAAGTATTTAGTCAGCCACCAATTGTGCAAGTTCTCCCACTTAAAAAGATGAGAGAGGCCTGTAATTTTCATCATAGGTACACTTCAACTATGACAGACAAAATGAGAAAAAAAATCCAGAAAATCACATTGTAGGATTTTTAATGAATTTATTTGCAAATTATGGTGGAAAATAACACATCGGTGGTGTGCAAATGAGCCCCACCTCCTCCATACCCTCTACATTCATGAACTCCCCATAACCTGGTAGCACCAGCCTGGTCGAAAGAGGATTCTCTCAAGACGCCTTTAACTCGTCGGCAAAATATTTAAACGGGGTAAGCGACACTTCACCGCTGCAGGGACAGGAGGTAAAGACCTTCCCCCAAATCTGGAGGAACTCTGCTGCGGTTTAGAAGACAGCCAATCCACCCCAAGGTAATCTGCTGCCCTATGACACGGCTCCATCAAAGGCACATTAACCACCAATGGTTCACTCTCCCCGCCTAATCCAAAGCCGGGGCTTTAAGGCTCCCCCGGACTGATGTCATTCGATTCACACTCTGAAAATCCTCCAGAGCCAACCAGGGATAGTATATCATCCCGGAATCCGTGCTCTAAACACTGCCAGAGTTATCGGTTCTGCTCTCTCCCGGCCTCAGACAAACCCATTCCTAAGGTCTTTTCACCAGAAGACCCTTTACCAGCAGGCCCAATCTCTCTCACAAAGTCAGCCCGACGCTCAGTGGAAGACAATTGCCGGAGAAAGCCTCCTGAGTCTGTTTTTACCCCAGGCAAACAATAAAGCACTCCTGAGTAGCTTTCATTTTCATTGTGAAACCACATGCCCTCAGGTATGGCCGGAGGTTCAAACTCGGCTGGTTAGCCTTTGTGAACTTACTCCTACCACTGGCCATATTTCTCAAGCAAGGAAGAACTGGCTACACTAGCAGAGCAGAAAGTAGTGGGGTTTTAGTAAACACAAATCCTACTCAAGCAAGAAAGCACTGGCTACACAAACAGAGCAGAAAATAGTTGCAATTTAGCAAACACAAAAACCGATACCAAGACCCAAAACTCTCAACATCTAGGGGGACGAGAACTCTCACCCCACTAACCTAAGTCAGAGCCAAATTTCCTAGTCTTGGTGTGTTTAAAAAGTTTGTAAATTGTTTGACACATTCTTCCTTCAAGCGAGTTGAAGAGCGATGAATTGAAGATAAGAGTGCGGGCCCCTGTATTATAACCAGGAAGGCGGGGCTTCCAAGGTTGGGCTTGGCATTGGGCGTGATTTCAGGTGAATATGATTGGTCGTTAACTCCCCATAGTATGTCATACCAAGTGACCGACTGAAAGGGGAAAGATAGAAAATATGTAGAAATTATAATGGATCTATATATTTTAAAACAACTGACCTTTTTCTGGGCCACAAATAGCTTTTGACTAACAAATCGGTCAGGAAAAGTACTTCAAGTTAGCTTTTTCATTCTGCTTGGTTCATCTTAAAGAGCCGGTTCTGAACAGCCCTTCGTTCAGTAGCCATGATTGTGTTAAATAGACATGGGCGGGGGCCTCAAACTGGCCTTTACTCCTTTACCGTCCAATATCCTTATATGTTATGTCCAGAGTTACATCAACTCTTAGACATAGAGTTAGTGTAATATGGAAATAGGGCTGTGGGATCCTTTTTGTTTTTGAAAATGATTTATTGAGGATTTGAAAGTAAAGTTTCAAAGGTTCCAAAACCGTATTGCAATCGAGGATTATTAACGTTTAGACAGAGCGTCGTCGAGACTGCTGTACAATTGTAACACCTGAATCTTCGTAGGCCTGTCTGAAACACATCAATCTAGAAGTCTCACATTGACAACACATGCCTTGATCTTGAAATATTGATGACTATTCAGAGAGTAGGATAAGCCATCTTCAGGTAAGCCATCCCTGAGCTACAAAAATATGTCAGTGCAGTAGGAATGTATATATTGCATTTATTACAATCCTACTGCAATACAACATCCGAAAGAACACAGTTATGCCCCGTTTACATCGTGACGTATTTAACGACACCATACGTCATCTTCATGCAATCTCGTTCCGCTACTACATGGAGAGCTCAGGGAGGGTTTGACAAAACTCAAGACAAAATATAGGAGAGCCTAGTCTCTCGTCAGGGATCGCATTTATTTTGGGAGATTGCAAAATATGACCTTTTCATTCAAGACAGTAGAAACATATTGTTTCAGTTGATAATAAAACATGTTTGGTTTCGTTACTTTTTCATCCACTTGTTTCTATAACTTTTAGCAAGTCAAGCTAGCTTACAAGGCAGCTATCTAGCGAGCTAAAAGCTACGCTATACTGTAGCTAGAGACCTATTTTTCATTATCATCAAAAACAAACGTCATTACCATTACAATAAACTAAAACAGGAGGTAACAGTCATAAAAATAGTACTCACTTATAGGATTTGGTAATTATTTGCAAGTTGACAGCTATCCCATAAACCCATCTTCGAAAGCCACATATTTTTATCTGCTTCTGTGGTTTGGTAATTTCCTGTTCTTCGATGGACTCTGGCCGGACTGAAGAGGACTCATAGTTTGGATAAATTCAAAGTCTAGCAACAGAACCACAAGGGGGCATTGCATTTCCACTCCGCTGTGGATGGCCCCCATTCAAATGAACGACATCCGGCGCAATGTAATGGAGTGCTTACGGTTAATGCGAATGAATCCTATAAATTAAAATGGCCAATTTAGCTCCAAGCAATTAGCTTAATTTCTCAGAGATCAAATTATATTTCAACACATTTTTTTATAGGAATGCTAATATTATCTGTTTCTAACTACAGAAATGCTTTCAGATCAATCTGAGATTGTGGGTGTGATGGCTTGCCGAAATGACAAGGAATCACCCAATAGATAAACAGAAGGTGAACTGCCTGAAGGCCCCAAAAACAAGATCAAGCCAGGTATTATGTACATTTATGTTATGAGAATTTTACATTTACATTTACATTTAAGTCATTTAGCAGACGCTCTTATCCAGAGCGACTTACAAATTGGATTTTGTTATCAATGTTCATAAACTTCAATTCATCTACTCAGTCTGCAACCCAGAGTTTGTAAGATTCTGGTTGAATGAAGCAGACAATTATTCACGAGGACGTCCTAGTCCGTTGTACAAAACCATCCATTTTATACTGGCTCCTTACGCACATACCTTCACGCACAAACAGTATGTATCCTACGCACACACTTCCACACAAACAGTAGGTGAGTTTTACCTCTACAGTTCTCACCACTGTGTATCCCTGCCCAGCCGACAGTTCCATTCCCCCGAGATTAGGGAAACCTTGAGAAGTCCTCCCTGTCCTCATAAGTTTTCTCAGTTCCTGCCAGGTCAGTTCAAACACAGTTTAACTGTTATTGGTATCTTTCTTCGGCCCCCCACATACAAGTTCAAATCCTGAGCTACGCCTCGCTCAGACAGTCTGTGTTTTTCCACTGTACAGATACATTGTTTAACCTAATTCTGACTAAAACTACACATATCATCAGATTATAATTTTATGATTATAATCAATTTCATACAATTATAAGGTTTCAGAGTGGAATTATTTCATCATTATCTTTCAACTTTTAAATTATTTTATCAATTTGCAATGAAGGTTACTGAATGTTAATATCCATTGTGAGAGAAAATGGTAGTAAATGTGTCAAGACAAAACACTGCAGTTCAAAAGGGAATAAAAACATCCAGAACTGCAGGGTGAAAATAACTGAAAATTGTAGAAATATAAATTCTATATCTTTTCAACACTATAGTGGGAGTAAAGAACAGTATACTTGAAAGTTATCCAGCATTCTGCAGCTACCATCAGAGTTGCATGTCTCTTTCTATGACCGTGGTGTGGTCATTTTATTTACATATGATCAGAAGCAGAGCTGATAGGAATGTGTTTTACAGAATATAGGCCTACACAGACGACTTCTGATCTTCTGTATAACACAGTTCTATCTGCAAGGTTCTTTGAATAAGCCCCTGACATTAGTGTCATAACAACACCCACAAATGGAGAGAGAGTGTGGGACTCTTATGGTTGCTCAATTAAGACTACAAATATACATGTATCAAAATGAACATGTCAACCAACGTGGATTCCGTCAACCCCCTTCATCATCCCCATAGTATAGTCGGTGCGTATGTGTGAGCATGTGTGATTGCATGCTGTGTAGAAATGAGCTTCTTTCTCACCATAGCATGTGGTTATCGCTTATCTGTCTGTTCTCTCTGTAGTCAGTAGCCTATATGGGTCAGTCACTCTCATTCTTACTTGCTTATAGGAGCGATGTGGTACCTTCCTCCAGCACTGTACAGCTTCTTTTACCCGAAACAGCTCACACCACAAACCATGCTCTCAATCTCCTTTACCCCCAACTCCTCATTTCTATTTCAGGTCTGGATGTGACTTTCTCAGACTTTAAGAGTAGTAGGTCACAGTGTATTTTCACCTCCGTCTTGGTTTTGCTGTGCCTTTATCACACTAGGTTTAACTAGCTAACCTCGCCTGATAAAACATCCCTCTGTTCTCTGTCAAAGGAGAATATAATAAAACGTATGCAAAGTCGAGGCGGCAGGTAGCCTATTGGTTAGAGTGTTGGGCCAGTAACTAAAAGGCTGATAGATCGAATCCCAGAGCGGACAAGGTATAAAGCTGCTGTTCTGCCCCTGAACAAGGGAGCTAGGCTGTCATTGTGTCACGTTCTGACCTTAGTTCCTTTGTTATGTCTTTATTTTAGTTTGGTCAGGGCGTGAGTTGGGGTGGGCATTCTATGTTGTTTTTTCTATGTTTTGTTCTATTGTTCTATTTCTATGTGTTTGGCCTAGTATGGTTCTCAATCAGAGGCAGGTGTCAGTCGTTGTCTCTGATTGGGAGCCATATTTAGGTAGCCTGTTTGTCATTGTGTGTTGTGGGTGATTATATTTTCTGTGCTGGTTTTTGTTTCACCGTACAGGAGTGTTCGTTTGTCGGTTTATTGTTTTTGTTCAGTGTTCATTTATTCGTACTAAAACAATATGGACACTTACCACGCTGCGCATTGGTCCTCCTCTTCTTCCAACCACGACAAGCGTTACACATTGTAAATAAGAATGTGTTCTTAGCTGACTTGCCTAGTTAAATTAAGGTAAAAAAAAAAGGCAACGTGGACTGCGTCACTACAGGAATATTGTATGCACAATATGGTTGACATTTTACTAATAGTGTCTTATATGGAATTTATTATCTTGTTGTCTTGGGTTATAAGGGGACACACCATATTGGATCAATAAAAAACATTAGCCTTACCATTCCAAAGTGCTTTATGTGTTGCCTGGCACCATGTGGTAATGATGGGCAGGGCTTAACTGGAATTGGAACGTGTTAGTGAGGTGTGGTTGGCATGAGAGATGTTAGAGATGTGTTAAGGCTTCAAATAATCTTCCACTTGCTGTGAAATAAACAACAACAAGCTCAACATTAGCATCTTAATTGAAATATTTACTGCAAGAGCATTTGCTCATAAGCCCAGTTTAAGATAGAAGGGGTGTGATGAATTATGTTTATTACTGTTTATAGAGATGTATGATGAGGGTCTTGGTTTCTAAGCAGAAATTAGATAGGATGTGGTGGGGATGCAGAGAAAACAAAATGGGGGTGCAGAGTAGACACTATCTCTGACTGATATCATCAACAACATGTGCCAAGGTGACAAACATCAAAAACATGTTCGAACTAGATTCGTTGAAAGTGTTCAAATGTGGTATTCACGTTAGGCATACTTCCAAATAGTAGTTTTGAGTTTAGTATTCCTTTCAATAAGTAGAATTTTAAAGAATTACACATTATGAGGATATACAGTGCATTCAGAAAGTATTCAGACCCCATGACCTCACTGACATCAATCTACACACAATACCCCATAATGACAAAGCCAAAACAGGTAAAAAAAAAAAAATGAAATGTAATATTTACCTAACACAGAACCCAAACCGGCTGTGCGCGTGTGCGCCATCGTTCATAAATGTATTTTGTCCCCCCACACCAAACGTGATCATGACACGCAGGTTAAAATATCAAAGCAAACTCTGAACCAATTACATTAATTTGGGGACAGGTCGAAAAGCATTAAACATTTATGGTAATTTAGCTAGTTAGCTTGCACTTGCTAGCTAATTTGTCCTATTTAGCTAGCTTGCTGTTGCTAGCTAATTTGTCCTGGGATATAAACATTGAGTTGTTATTTTACCTGAAAAGCACAAGGTCCTCTACTCCGACAATTTTTGGTTTTTGCTCTGACATGCACTGTCAACTGTGGGACCTTATATAGTCAGGTGTCAAATCATCAAATCAAATCATGTCCAATCAGTTGAATTTACAATCAAGTTGTAGAAGCATCTCAAGGATGATCAATGGAAGCATGATATACCTGAGCTCAATTTCGAGTCTCATAACAAAGAGTTTGAATACTTATGTAAATGTGATATTTCAGTTTTTTTGCAAACATTTCTAAATACTTGTTTTTTCTTTGTCATTGTGGGGTATTGTGTGTAGATTGATGATGGAAAACATTTATTTAATACATTTTAGAATAAGAATGTTAAAGTAACAAAATGTGGAAAAAGGGAAGGGGTCTGAATACTTTCCAAATGCACTGTACAGTAAAGGGACAATCTAAAATATTTACAGCTGAACAGCTCATTTAAATTATTGATAGAATTAATGATATTATATCTTATGAATACCTCACAATATCTTTGTAAACAATGTTTAGCCTCATAATACTGTATGTTTAAAACTTTAATTATGATCTCATGGACTCATTATATCCATAGCTCCATCTATAAATGTAAGAGCAACCCAGCTGATGGAGCTGCTGTTTGGCTGAAAAACAAATGATGGATTGTTTCTTTAAGGTTTCAGTTCTGTTTTTGAAGTTTGACAGTCTTATGCTCTCTAGATCCACCCTCTTTGTTTGAGATTATACATGTTAAATGTTATCTTTAAACAAGTTATCACTTAGTTCATACTGATGTGTGTATGTCTTGTAGGATCTTCTTTGGGATGTGTCTCAGAGTATTTTCACATATGTAGTCACTGGTATCATGGTGCTGGGGATAATGAATATGGGGTTGAAAAATGGTGGTCTGCAAGTCTGCATTTTGCGAAAAAGCGATAAGAAGAGTTAAATGTCACTGAAGATCACTATTTGAGTCAAAATGCAAATCAAGGTCTCCCCCTCAGAAACATTTCAACAGAATCTACATGGTGAAAGAAAAAATAAACCTATGGCCCTTTTGTTTCTAACGTAGCCTAACAACCACTGCATTGAAGGAGTATGTGGGTTTATCTCAAACACCTGCTATTTTCAATATACACAGCTGCTAACCACTGACAAGCTTAACAATTAACAGCTTTAACAAATACAGGCAGAGGAGGCACCTAAAACTGACATTTAAACAACAGAACAGTCAATACCGAAAATAGGCTTTGGCCGAGCAGTAGCATAGTAAACACGGTAGTGAATTGTATTAAAACATGTGTTCCATTTGTTTTAACCTAAACATTGGGATTTGGGACAAAAGGCATGTAAAAAGAGACATTTTCTTGCTATTAACCTGAGGCATAGCTGTTGAATTGGTCCATATCATTGGATGTCATTGAGGCCCCGATTCTACAAAAGACTGTGAGAATGACCAACACAGGAAGCGTGAAATGATAACATCAGCGCAACAGTTATTTCTCCCACAATATATTTAACCACTGTACCCCTACACGTTTTTCTGTATGACTATTTTTACTTTCATATTGTTTCAACGTCCTATTTAGGACGTACCGTCCTCTTCAGGATGTGAGTTATCATGTTGGCCTCACAGTGACTACCAGTTTTTCTCCTTTATGCTGTGTCAATATCCCTGCAGGCAGCCATGCGATGTAACTGGAGGGTGTCATCAATTGATGTTCTGGTATACCTTTTCACTCCTCCTCGGCAGGGAGAGGGAGGGAGGTAGGGAAGGATGGAGAGGGACAGAGAAAAAGGGACAGAGAGAGGGGAGAGAAAAGGGGTAGGAAAGCAACAAAAAGTTTAAAACATTTTTTTTAAATCATATATTTCATTATTAGATACTTGTGCCAGAGGAAAAAAGGAAACAAGATATGTTTGACACTCTCTTGTCTACTCTCGTTGTTGTGCAGCGGTTAACTCAATAGTCAACACAACACAGATCTAGAACCATTCCTAAATCCAGTTGGAGGAACCAAAAAGCCAAGCTTTAAATGTCCAAAGGCTTTGAAACTACTGTAAAAGACAATGTGAAGATCAAAGGCATTATTATATACTATATGTTCTGTGTGGTTTCTCATTGTGCAACCCAACCATATCATATAGGCAAAACTGGTTGCAATGACGTCAGCCTGGGTATCAAACTCAGGTTGTCTGTCAAGTCAAGACCACATTAACCCACTGGCATAGAGCTAAAGCCTACAGTTGTAGACATGAGGGCTGCATAGTGAATGTCAACCTGCACTCTTGAGATTAAGTACAAATAAAGGAAAGTAAATATATGGCTAGGGAGGGTGTGACTAACTGACAGAGATACACAGATGTTCACCTCCAGGAAAGGTTCTGCAACACTGAGGAGTAATTTGTTACTATGTGTACTAACTGTGTCTGTGCTTGCAGTCTTTTTGGCGTAATCATTGTTAGAGAGTGTGTGTGTGTGTTTGTGTGTTACTTCTGCTTTTTCAACATTTAGAGAAGTGTATCAGACAGGTTAAAAAGAATGAAACTGTGACCAAGCAGAGGAAGTGAAACTTTATTTGATCTGCATCCTGTGTTCAAGCATGTCTGAGGAAGGCCCTGAAAATCGTCCAAGTATACAGCCACTCCACCCATAGACAGTTCAGTCCGCTACCGTCTGGAAAGCAGTATCGGAGCATCAGGTCACGAACCAACAGGCTCCAAGGCAGCTTTACCTCTTAGCAAGAAGACTGTTAAACACTTAATCTGGAGCTGACTACCTACCCCCATCCGCACTGATTCTTCCTGCATTGACTATATACACACTCATAGACTCTACCCACATATCTACACACTGATAATTCTGCCCCCCCATCCCCTTCCCCCCCAGACACTCTCACTCTGAAGCTCATGCACACACACAAAGATTACACTCACACACACACAACCATACATGCACACACAACAATTCTGATTATAAGCAGATGTATCCTTTAGATAAGGGTCTGCTAAATGATTCAAATGTAATTATCTAGACCAGGGGTGTCAAAGTCAAATGGACGGAGGGCCAAATAAAAAATTTAGCTACAAGCCGAGGGCCGGACTGTTCGAATGTTCATTGAAAAATTTTTAAATGACGCATATAGTCTAGTGAACCTAATTGAACCTACTGAAAACCTAACAAATATATTCCAATATGATCAGATAAATAAAGCAATATTTTCTTATGGCTCTGTCAGTAATCTTTAATTTTCAACAGACACAAAAGACAAATTTCCTTTATATAAAAATCCCCATAACATGAACATTAAATGAAAGAAACCGGTATTCAAGGCACCATCATAGCTATATTTTCTATTTTAGCAAAAGTGGGCTAAATTTACTTCAAAGAAAAAAACAATAATAGCAATTTTCTATCATCCACTCAACTGAAATATTTTTAAAATATAATTGGATTGAAATACAATAAAATAAAGTGCAAAAATCTATTAATCAAAAACAACACTTTGTTTAAGGAGAAGTAACATGCAGTGAAAACAAATATTAAACTTTAACTTTTAAACTTGAACTGAGTAAAAACTCTAAATATGTGATTGCACAGTAATGTTCACTTGTTTGAGGTTGAGGGTGATACTTGGTGGTGTCCCATCTTTTCCACAAGTTCATCAATGTTCGGGGGAAGGCTCTGAGCTGAGGAAATCCTCAGAATTGAGTGGAGGTGTTCAGCAGTAAGTCGACTTCTGTGTGATGTTTTGTTCAGGTTCATCAAAGAAAACAGTTGTTCACACAGGTATGTGCTGCCAAACATAGACAACGTTTGAGCAGCCTGGATGCGCAGCTGGGGCATTGTGTCGGGGAGGAAACGGGCGAACTCCGCAGCACCCACTGCCGCATATTTTGCCCTCAGTGCATCATTGCATTGGAGGTCAATCAACTCCATTTGGAGGTTGGTGGTGAGCTTTCCACGTCAACAGCAAATGGGTTACCGAGCAGTTCCAACCTGCTTTTTTGTGCTTCAAAGTCAGCAAATCGGCGTCGAAAGTCAGCGGCAAGCATACCTATTTTATCAGCCAACTGTGCGCTCGGGAACGCACTGGTAGAGAGCTTCTCTTTCATTGTCTGGCAGCTGGAAAGTGGCTCAAATTTTCTTTTCCGCATCGCGTCTCCCACAGAGTCAGTTTGTTTTAAATGCCTTCACTGTACTGTACATATCAGAGATGACATGATCCCGACCCGCAGCTGCAAGTTCATTGCATTCAGATGACTCGTAATCACACAGAAAAGCCATTTCACACAGAAACATTTCGTCTCGGAGTTGTGTTGTGGTCTTTCCCTTTGCTGTCCAAGAACAGACAAATCTCCTCACGAAGCTCGAAACATCTTTGAAGCACCTTTCCCTGGCTTAGCCATCGCACCTCTGGTGATAAGGCAAATCACCATGCTCCGTTTCTAACTCCGTCAGAAATGCCTTGAACTGGCGGTGATTCAAACCTTTGGCTCTGATAAAGTTAACTGTGCGCGTGATGATGCTCATTACATGCTCCATTTCACAGGCTTTACCGCACAACGCTTCCTGGTGTATGATACAATGATAAGCTGTCAGCTCACCTGTCGCGTTTTCCTCTTGCATCTTTCCCGTATCTTCGCCACCAGTCCGCTCCTGTGTCCACACATCGCAGGTGCTCCGTCGGTTGTCAAACCCACGAGTTTTTCCCAAGGCAGCTCCATCTCATTTACACATCTTGACACCTCTTCATACAAATCATGCCCCGTAGTTGTGCCAGCTAGGACGTTAAGCCAAAACTCCTCTGTCACGCTTAGGCTGGAGTCCACTCCGCGGATGAAAATTGACAACTGGGGCAATGTCAGAAATGTCGGTGCTCTCATCCACAGCCAAGGAATATGCAATGAAATCTTTTCCTTTTTCACAAGCTGCTCTTTTAGATTGATGACAACTGGTCTACTCTCTCGGCAATGGTGTTTCTGCTCAGACTCACATTTAAAAAGAGTGCCTTTTTTTCTGGGCACTTCGTCACAAACTTTATCATGCAGTTTTTGATGAAATCCCCCTCCGTAAATGGCCGGGCTGATTTTAGCGATCTCTTCTGCCAAAATAAAACTGGCCTTGACAGCAGCCTGGCCTTGTGATTTGGCTTTTTTGAACAGAGCCTGTCGAGATTTGAGGCCTCGTTTTAATTCCTCTGCCTTTTGTAGCCTTTGTTCCATGTCCATATTCTTGTTTTTGTTCGCGTGTTTCGTTTCATAATGTCGTCTCAGATTATACTCTTTCAGTACCGCCACACTTTCTCCACACAGAAGACACACAGGTTTTCCAGCTACCTCCGGAAACATATACTCCGACTCCCACCTTGTTTGAAACCCCCGGTTCTCAGTGTCCACCTTCCGTTTTGCCATTTTTGATGGGTATCTGAAAGTTAATTTTACTGTGATGCTGACGACTGCTGTGCCAATAAATATTGAAATGAAGCAGCCTACTGCTCGGTGCGTCACCGTTGCATTGTGGGAAATGTAGTATTGGTGCGTGTAAAAGATCTGCGGGCTGCCGGCTTGCTGCGGTCTGCGGGCCGGTTCTAATAATAAATCAAGATCATCCCAGGGGCCGTAAAAAACCTTCTCGCGGGCCGGATGTGGCCCGCGGGCCTTGACTCTGACATATGTGATCTAGACAGAGGTAATGTATATCAATGAGACATATTTCTTATTTTCCTAAATAAAAAAGTGCTCACAGCAAAATATAGATAAGGTTTAAGGCCATGATGAAGGTAGAGCAAATGTTTCATTGTGCATCCTCTGAATAGACATAGGCTTATTGTATATGGCAGGTGGGCTCAATTAGGCATTAGGCTACCCAGGTTATAAGCTGAATGTACATAATGTATTTGTCCTCCTATAGTGAACTGTATACATTGTCTATATACAGTGTGGCCCAGAATTATTGGATCCCTTGTAAAGATGGGCAAAAAATATTGTATAAAATAAACAATACAAGTACTGAGCTATATTGTATATTCCCCCCCAAAAAAATATATTATACAAATACAATTGTTCAGAGAAAGAGATTTTGTTTAATAACAAGTAATACAAACAAATCTCTTAAAGATAGGGTTCACAATAACTGGATCGCCCGTTTTCAATACTCCAGCACCCTCCCTTTGCAAGGATAACGACTCTGGGCCTTTTCTAAAATGTTTTAAGAGACTGGAGACCACATTGGGAGGGATATTAGACCATTCCTCCATACAGAATCTTTCCAGATCCTTGATATCCTTCACCTGTGCTTATGCACGGCCCTCTTCAATTCAAACCACAGGTTTTCAATTTGTTTCAAATCCGGAGACTGAGTTTGCCATTGCAAAATGTGGATTTTATGGCCAATTCTTTGTCCAATTTGATGTGTGATTGGGGTTATTGCTGGAATACTCCCTTGTGGCCAAGTTTCATCCTTCTGGCAGAGGCAACCAGGTTTATTGGCTAAAATGTCCTGGTATTGTAAAGTTCGTGATACTGTTGACCTCGACGGGATGGGTGTCCCTAAACCGGGACGGTTGTTGCTAACGTGCGCTAATGTGACTAGAATGACATTGTATACAACAGCCAACTTTCCGGGACATAGACATGTCTTATTACATTCTTGTTAATCTAACTGCAGTTTCCAATTAACTGTAGCTATTACAGTGAAAAATACCATGCTATTGTTTGAGGGGAGTGCTCAACAACAACAACAAAAAATTGCACGGCAACTGATTTGATACATTCACCTTTAAAGGTAAATAATGTACTTACATTCACTAATCTTGCTTTGATAAAAGATCAAATAGATCAAATCTATTTTTATGTTGAAATGTATGAACTGGGGTCTACAGTTTGACCTCACTGCTGTCTCTGGCTCCATACCCACCCTGCCCAGTCATCTACAGTGGTTCCTCCTTTAATGAAATGTCTTTCTTTGTTAATTAGGCTACTGTGCAATCTACAATACATACTGTACTAAGCATGGGAAAGTGCCTAATTCCTTTCATGAGAGAGCAGGCTATGTCTGTACTACAGAATACGGGGCACGCTGGAGACCGATGTTATTTCATAGCTGTGATGTCTTCACTCTTATTATACAATGTAGAAAATAGTAAAAATAAAGATAAATAAAATCCTGGAATGAGTAGGTGTGTCCAAACTTTTGACTGGTACTTGCTTAATTCATTTGATTAATATTATGGTGTTTCTATTCCATGAAAAACCCTCTGGGTTTCCGTTAGGATGGAGCAGAAAATATGGCGCTGTACAACGCGTCAGATTGTCAGTTTGTAAATTCAGACGGTTTCGCTCTCGGTGCGCACACTGGATGTTCGGGCCAGTGCACACTGGACACTCTGCCCTAGAAGAGCTGGTAAGGCCGTTTTCATGTTAACCAGAGCGTTGTTCACTGCAACTGTACTACTGGAAACAATTTTTTGCTCGGCCTCCGACCGCAAGGCACTACAGAGTGTAGTGCGTACGTCCCAGTACATCACTGGGGCTAGGTTGCCTGCCATCCAGGACCTCTACCCCAGGCGGTGTCAGAGGAAGGCCCTAAAAAGGCCCTATTTTACCCCCTTTTTCTCCCCAAATTCATGGTATCCAATTGTTAGCAGTTACTATCTTGTCTCATCGCTACAACTCCCATACGGGCTCGGGAGAGACGAAGGTCGAAAGCCATGCATCCTCCGAAACACAACCCAACCAAGCCGCACTGCTTCTTGACACGACCCGGAAGCCAGCCGCACCAATGTGTCGGAGGAAACACCGTGCACCTGGCGACCTGGTCAGCGTGTACTGCGACCGGCCCGCCACAGGAGTCGCTAGTGCGCGATGAGACAAGGATATCCCTACCGGCCAAACTCTCCCTAACCCGGACGACGCTGGGCCAATTGTTCGTCGCCCCATGGACCTCCCGGTCGCGGCCGGGTGCGACAGAGCCTGGGATCGAACCCAGAGTCTCTGGTGGCACAGCCTTAGACCAATGTGCCACCCGGGAGGCCCTAAACTGCATTCTAATGTTGACTTTGCTTATGGAAAATCATATCAGGTGAAGGGTTTTACGCTTGCTCAGTTCTTGGGTTGAGTGCTGTGCGAGTAGAAATTTGAAATGTACATTATAGAACTCCCTCGCGTGCTTCTGTTTTAGGGAAAGGTCCACAATGAAACCGACATTAAACATTGAATGTGGAGAATGATACATTTGCATCTGTTGGCCATCAATTGGCTGGCAAACGGTTTTAATACATAGCCTATAACTTCAGTTTATTGTCGTTGTGGCCTTGCGCTATTATGCTATTATTAGTGGGCATGTTTAGTTAATGAAATTGGTCACAGTTCTATATCAATAGCTGTTGCTGTTGTTAGAATGTATTAGATTGAAGGTAACAGTCAGTCAGATTAGACTACAGCTAAAAACATAATACAAATAATGCGACCCCATCCTCAGTAGCCTATTCCAGCAGGATATTGGGCAACACAAGCAATTCTTACCACGAAATAGCCTGGCTATTCATGCTGAATATGTGAAATTAAACTAAGAAAGCTGCTAAATCCCTAACTTTACATCTTGCCTAGCTACTGTGTAGGCTATCTGACATTATATGTAGGCCTATAAGGAGCTATAGGCTACTTGCAGCTAGCAAACCAAACTATGGCAAAGTTGATTTACAAACATAAACCCAGATTTAAGTCAGTAGGCCTGGCCTATGTCTATTGAAATGACAATTCAATCTCCCAAATAGCCAATTTATAATGGTTTGTAGTCTTAAACATCCGGTACATAATCAGGGCACAATTACCAGAAAGAGCCTAAATTTAATCAGGGCGAAATATATTTTTCCCTTGTGACATATTCAAATTAGTCACATTAGCTCACAATAAATGTTATTTTGATGGAAAACTGAATTTTGCTTCTTAGTTCATTAGAAGTTAAGTCGAGATTATTGCCTCATTCTTTCAATAACGTTATGGGAAAAATAGTTTATTTTCTACATGTTTTGCTACTCCTCTATTGCTGCGAAAAACTTATTTCCGACTACTACTCAGGCCTTATGGTTAGGTTTTGAGTAGTCATTGGACTAGAAATGTATGCTAGACCTAGTAACCCTGTAGTCAACGGACCTGTTTAATGCCATTAGCTGATTTTGTTTGAATAGAGCCTTGATATAGACGTGTTACCCCCTGGCTACTTTGTTGTTTTCTAGCACGGACTGTATTACTTACTGTTTGCTGACATTGTTGCATGTGGGACATATTTGGGAGACAGACCGGTTGATAGACCTAAACAGCAGCGCCATAGGTAAGCTGTGAACAATCTGATTGAGCCGTTAAATCCATAAATGAGCCGTCTCCCTAGCCAACCTGACAGCGCTTGAGAGGATCTGCAGTGTAGAATGGGAGAAACATCCCAAAATACAGGTGTGCTTAGCTTGTAGAGTCATACTGAAGAAGACTTGAGGCTGTAATTACTGCCAAAATGTGCTTCAACAAAGCACTGAGTAAATGGTCTGAATATTTATGTAAATGTGATGTTTTTGATGTGTAATGCATTTTAGAAAAAATCTATAAATCTGTTTGTGCTTTGTTATTATGGGGTATTATGTGTAGATTTATGATGTGAAAAAATATTTAAGCAGTTTTAGAATAAGGCTGTGTCATGACGCTAGCCCTTTCAAAGAATTGGCTAGCAAAGATGTGAACAACCCCCCCTCTCCTGTTAGGAAGGGGGGGGGGCAGTTTTACGACTTTACAACCACGTCGTAAATTCCTTGCAGAGACTCTTGTCTCCCTGACCATGAAGTATGGGAGAGAGAGGGTCACAGTACAACAAAGGTGGAGAAGCTAGCTACAACCCAGTCAATTTTGTTTCATGTTGTGACCTCATGAAAGACAATACAGCCACATTACCCTAACTCTGTTTATACAGGTTCCTCAGTTATGAGGCTTGCATGAAATTCTTGTATAAACAAATGAGTAAAGATGGAACTATTTGCAAATTGATGTAATGTGATGTTAACCTTTAAATTGAGAGAATTGTCTTCCCTGTGAAGTTTAAATAAGTCAGTAGCCACGCCCAAGTGAATAGACATTGGTTGGAAATGATGAAGCAACCACTTTTCTACATTTCAATAAAATCCCTGTGACCCAAAGTCACCTCAGCTCCAAATAACGGGAGGACTTGTCCTCCATGTTGAAAAGGGCTAATTTCAACTCTACAGGCCAGGGAACAAGAGAGCTTGTTCCACACGTGAAGTGGTATGAACTCTGAACAATTGATCCCCTAAAGAAGAAGTGCATACTAAACTAGCATATATCTGACTGCAGCTGAACACATGCGCAAATCTAGTACGAGAACACTGACCCGACGAGGAAGCATCTCCAGAGAGACATGTACCTCTCAGACCACGTGAACCTCTCGCACGACAACCCGGAAGAATCTACAAAGGACAATGGCGACATCGACTGGGCAAACCAGCTCAACTATCGCCAAATCATCACCAGCTCAACTATCGAAGCCAGGTTCACGTAAATACAATGCATTGCTCTTCCGAATGAGCGATCGTTGGTGGCATATGTATTTATGTGGGAATAGCCTCCCAGGTCCAAGAGAGACCCATGTTCCTTAGTCTTCCTTCCAAAACCCCCTTCTCTTCTCTCAGAATCTATTGTGTTATAACCAAACTGTTTTTATTTAGTCCACTAGGGACGGTATTTACTGTATAATGTTATTATGTATTGCACATTCTGTAATTGTTTAATTAGTTAGTAAATAAATAATTAAGCCAATTTCTGTATGGATGATTCATAAGTAAAGGCTGGGTTGGTGCAGATAACCAGGAATTTTACGACGTTCAGATGAGACTGATATTAGGTTAAAAAATTATTACTGATTGACTGCTATTGATATAAAATATCTTCAGATCTTTAAGAGTGGATTCGGGAGATAGCTGCTCTATATAAACTAATACTTCCATGATGCCCCGGATTCCTAATGAGTAGTTATTTCAAGATTAATTTAATCAAATAATTAATGTGTCATCTCACATTAAAGAAGTCAGAGACACGACAGCTGTTACATAACAAAATGTGGAAAAGTCAAGTGGTCTGAATACTTTCCAAATGCACTGTATATGTTTTGACCATGACAGTTTACAATCTGAGGTAACGGCAAGTAATTTAGTCTACTTAACTTGTTCAAAAGCCACACCATTCATTACCAGATTCAGCTGAGGTCTAGAATTTATGGAATGATTTGCATCTAATACAATGCTCTTAGTTTTAGAGATGTTCAGGACCAGTTTATTACAGGACACCAATTCCAAAACAGACTGCAACTCTTTGTTAAGGGTTTCAGTCACTTCATTAGTTGTGGTCGCTGATGAGAATATGGTTGAATCATCAGCATACATGGACACATATGCTTTGTTTAATGCAGGTGGCAAAGTAGAGGGCCTAGGGAACTGCCTTGCGGTATACCACACTTTACATGTTTGACATTAGAGAAGCTTCCATTAGATAGATTGCTCTGAATCCACAATATGTCAGAGGTTGTAAAAGCCATAACACGTTTTTACAACAGGTTATGGTAAATAATATCACAGGCTGCACTGAAATCTAACAGTACAGCTCCCTCAATCTTCTTATTATCAATTTATTTCAACCAATCATCAGTCATGTGTGTCAGTGCAGTACATGTGAGTGCCCTTTACTATAAGCATGCTGAAAGTCTGTTTGCTAAGAGCTGGCAGCAGGCTGATAAGACAGAAGGTCATACACAGGGGATCCAAAAAGTTAAGAGTACAGGCAGGGAAAAGGCTAGTAATGTCGTCCGGGAGATCAGGCAATAGGTTGATAACAGGAAATCCGATAGGCTAAAGTACAGGCGGGGAATAGGCAAAAGGCATCGTTAGTGAGGCAGGCAAAAACTATCATACACGGGAGGAGTAAATTATAGGAAAAACAAAGCTCCGAATAGAAGTGTGTCACAAAACAAACAATACTTCACAATTATGGGGTGCAAAGAACTGAACTAAATAGTGTGTGATAATGACATACGGGTGTGTGAACAGGTGATCAGAATTCAGGTGATTGGGATCTGGAGAGTGAACTGCGTTCAGGGGATCTATGTGTTTGAGAGTGTGAGCTGGAAAGTGGTCTGAAAAGTGAGCTGCATTTAGGGGATCTACGTGTTTGAGAGTGTGAGTTGGAAGCAGAAGTTACGACTAAAGGCCGCTTTACCACTCTTGAGTTGCAAAATTACTTTGACTTCTCTCCAGGCCTGAGGACAAAGACTTTCCTCTAGGCTCATATTAAAGATATGACAGACAGGAGTGGCTATAGAGTCCCTAACCATCCTCAGTAGCTTTCCATCTAAGTTGTCAATGGCAGGAGGATTGTCATTATTGATTGATAACAACACTTTTCCGACCTCTCCCACACTAACTTCACAAAATTCTAACTTGGAATGCTTTTCTTTCAACATTAGTTTTTTTTATGCATGAATATGATGGCTCACTGTTCGTTGTTGGTATTTCCTACCTAAGTTTGCTCACTTTGCCAACGAAGTAATCATTAAAAAACCTGCCAACAGCAAATGGTTTTGTGATGAATAAACCATCTGATTCGACGAAAGATGGAGTTTAATTTGTCTTTCTGAGCATCATTTATTTTGAAGTACTCCAAAGTTCTTTTCCATCATTCTTGATATTATTAATCTTGGCTTCATAATACAGTTTCTTCTTGTTTTTGTTGAGTTTAGTCACATAATTTCTCAATTTGAAGCAAGTCAGCCAGTCAGATGTTTGGCCAGACTTATTAGCCACTGTTTTTGCCACATTTCTTTCAACCATACAGTTTTTCCATTCCTCATCAATCCATGGAGCCTTAATAGTTCTAACAGTCAGTTTCTTAACAGGTGCATGTTTATCAATAATTGGAAGAAGCAATTTCATAAATGTATCAAGTGCAGCATCTGGTTGCTCCTTATTAATCAAATCAGACCAAGATATATTTTTAACATCATCCACACCACAAAATCTTTTGTATAATCTCTTATTATTATACACCAATACAGGCCCAGCTATTGGAACTTAGGCTTTCCTGGATATAGCCACTATATTGTGATCACTGCATCCAATTTTATTTGTATTTTTTTTTTTTTACCTTTATTCAACAAGGCAAGTCATTTAAGAACAAATTATTCTTTACAATGGCAGCCGAGGAACAGTACCTGCCGCCCCATAAAATGGGTACGGATAAGGCTTTAGAACAAAGTTCTATAGTATTAGTAAAAATGTGGATGGTCTAGGGCACTGCATCGCAGCGCTAGCTGTGCCACCAGAGTCTCTGGGTTCGCTCCCAGGCTCTGTCGCAGCCGGCCGCGACCGGGGGGTCCGTGGGGCGACGCACAATTGGCCTAGCGTCGTCCGGGTTAGGGAGGGTTTGGCCGGTAGGGATATCCTTGTCTCATCGCGCTCCAGCGACTCCTGTGGCGGGCCGGGCGCAGTGTGCGCTAACCAAGGGGGGCGGGTGCACGGTGTTTCCTCCGACACATWGGTGCGGCTGGCTTCCGGGTTGGAGGCGCGCTGTATTAAGAACCAGTGCGGCTTGGTTGGGTTGTGCTTCGGAGGACGCATGACTTTCGACCTTCGTCTCTCCCGAGCCCGTACGGGAGTTGTAGCGATGAGACAAGATAGTAATTACTAGCGATTGGATACCACGAAATTGGGGAGAAAAGGGGGTAAACATTTTTTAAAAAGGGGGTAAAATTAAAAATTAAAAAAATGTGGATGATCTTGTTCCTGTAGTGTTTGTAAACACCCTGGTAGGTTGACTAATATCCTGAACCAGATTACAGGCACTGGTTACAGTGAGAAGCTTCCTCTTGAGCGGACAGCTTGATGAAAACCAGTCTATATTCAGGTCCCCAAGAAAGTAGACCTCTCTGTTTACATCACATAGACTATCAAGCATTTCACACATATTATTTAGATACTGACTATTAGCACTTGGTGGCTTATAGCAACACCCCAAAAGAAAAGGCTTTAGATGTGACAAGTGAACCTGCAACCACAACACTTCAATAACACTTGATATAAGATCTTCTCTAAGCATTAATGGGATATGGCTCTGAATATAGACCTGGCTCTCAAGAGAAGACAGGCTATGTGCACACTGCTCACACAATTTGGTGGAAACTGAGCTGCACTTCCTAACCTCCTGCCAAATGTATGACCATATTAGAGACACACATGTCCCTCAGATTAAACAGACCCACAGAGAATTCTAAACAAATCCAATTTTGAGAAACTCACATGTCTATTGGTTGAAACAGTACAGTGTGCCATCACAGCAGCAAGATTGTGAAGAACAAACATTGTTGTGAAGACAACCCCTATTTATGTTTGTACTTGAACTATTTGCACATTGTTACAACATTGTGTATAGCAATAATATGACATTTTAAGTGTCTCTATTCCTTTTGAACTTTTGTGAGTGTAATGTTTACTGTTTATTTTTATTTTTCACTTTATTTATCTATTTCACTTGCTTTGGCAACGTAAACATATGTTTCCCATGCCAATAAAGTCCTTTGAATTTAAATTACAAGAAGGGACACTCCCCACTTGCTCTGACATGTTTGTCTGGTGGAGAGAGAGAGAGAGACAGAGCACAGAATGTGTGAAAGAGAGAAAGCGTAATAGAGACGGGGAGAGAGAGAGAGAAACAGACAGACAGAGACAGAGAGAAACGGGCATGTGGCGCAATGGGTGGGAGAACGTAGAGTGAATTATACTTAATCTGAGCACCCTATTGAAAAGAAAAATGATAAGATTTGTTCTCTGGATATTACTCTTTCTCAAAAGTGGTAAGTCTGCCTTGTCAAACTGAGAGTCAATTACAAAAGTAGGCTACTATCATGTTACATGACTCTTGTGTAATTTATGTGAATATGCTATATTATTGCAAAGTGCTATGTGGAAAATGATGCAGATTTTTTTGTTTTATAATTTCACAATCGCTTTTTTGGTCATGTCCTTATTGTAAAAGAGAAAATGTGTTCTCGATGACTTACTGGTTAAATCCGGGCTGCCAACTTTTGGGCTCCAGAGTGGTGAAGCAGTCTAAGACACTGCATCTCAGTGTGTGAGGTGTCACTACAGACACCCTGGTTCAAATCCAGGCTGTATCACAACTGCCCGTGATTGGGAGTCCCATAGGGTGGTGCACAATTGGCCGGTTTTGGCCGATGTAGGCCATCACTGTAAATAATAATTTGCTCTTAAATGACTTGCCTAGTTAAATAAAGGTTAAATAAAATTCAAATTAAAAAAAGAAAGCTTAGAGTGAGATTTGCAATGTGAATTTTATTGCCCCCTGGCACAACCCCTAGACGATAATTGTACTTTTTTAAAGCTCATTTCATGGAATTCTACGTGTTTGACATGAGTTAGGCATATGACCAGGGTAAAAATAAATAATAATAAACACAGGTCAGCTGTTTTCAGGATGCTTTGAATATTAAATTAACACTCAAAATTTGACACGTTTGTTACTATGAGATATTGAGGGGATGAAATGTAAAGTACATTTTTAATATCTATGGTTGATGAAGTGGGGAACCAAATCATAGATTGCAGTCTCCTTATCCATAGACTGCTTTCAAGGTAACTCCACAAACATTTTGTAATTTGGGTGGACTATCTCTTTAAAATAGGGCTGGAAGAAAATCCTGCTTGCTGGGTTGTCCTCCTCTGAAGTGCTGTGTGTTTGAAAATGTTCTTTTTATAACAATTGATTTCTCAAAATCACCCAACCTTCAAGGAAAATCTAATGAATATCAATATTCAGGTGGTTTATGTTTACTAGTTGAAGATCCTTGCCATCATCTTACTCTACACAGACAAAATATAATGTGTTTATGAGTCATCGTACCATCTCTGCCTAGCATGTGCACAATACTAAAATGTCCAAAATCATACTTGATTCCTGGAGCATTTAATAGCCAATGCTTATATCGTTTTTTTAATTTAACCTTTATTTAACTAGGCAAGTCAGTTAATAATAACAAATTCTTATTTACAATGACGGCCTACCAAAAGGCAAAAGGCCTCCTGTGGGGACGGGGGCTGGGATTATTTTATTTTTAAATAAAATACCAACATAGGACAAAACACACATCACGACAAGAGAGACACCACAACACTATATAAAGACAGATCTAAGAAACAAATCACATATCACTGTCAAATATACAGGATACGAACGTTCTATTCCAGCTAAAAAAAAATGGATAGGTAGCATTTTGCAACAACAACAAAAAATGTATACACATCAATGGACAAAAAAAAACATAACCAATCATTTCTTATGAAAAAAACTGGTGCATATAGTGTTTTGGAAGTAAACTCTTCAAATCTATCCCGTAGTCATAGTTCTTGTACCCAGTCAACATTCAACATTCAAAATGTAAAGTTTCATCATGCCCTGTTCAACTTACCCACATTATTCTACTTCTTCACAATTTTGCCACTGTAATCATATATTTGAAATCTGATATGCCTACTTGTGTCTTTGAAAATGACTTCCATGAGGCCATGTATTTTTGCAGCCATTCATGGACAGTTTTGAATAATTCAAATAAGCATAAGATAATAAATGCTCCAGGAATCAAAAATCATTTTCAAATGTTTGTATTGTGCAGAGATTATGAGGCAGAGATGGTAGGGGGGCACAACTCATAAACACATTATATTTTGTCTGTGTAGAGTAAGATGATGGCAAGGATCTTCAACTAGTAAACATAAACCACCTGAATATTGATATTCATTTGATTTCTCTTGAAGGTTGGGTGATTTTGAGTTTTTTAACAACAACATTTTCAAACACCCAGCACTTGGGAAAAAGACCAGGGGGGGCAACCCTCCTGGAGAGCAAGCAGTATTTACTTCCAGCCCTATTTTAAATAGATAGTTCACCCAAATTACAAAATACACAATGTTTGTGTCCTTACCTTGAAAGCAGTCTATGGACAAGCAGACTGCAATCTATGATTTGGTTACCCACTGCCATCAACCAATAACATTAATTGTTCAGAGCCTTGGTGTAGTGGTAACACTACCCGGCACGTGTCTCATATAACTTTCCACCTGAGAACAGGGATCAATCCCTGCATCCAACGTTCCCACTGTTTCTAGCATTTGCTTGTCTCCTTATCTCATTTCATTACTGTCTGAATAAAATGTCAATCCACCAAACAAATATTAGCATACTTTACATTTCATCCCATCAAAATCTCAAAGTAACAAAGTTGTCGAATTTTGAGTGTTCATTTAATGTTCGAAGCATCCTGAATACACCTTTTTCCACCAAGGTCATAGACCTAAGCCATGTCAAAATACGTAGAATTGCTGTAAATTTGCTTTAAAACAGTCAAATCTCCTTGGAGGGGGAGAGGGGGACCCCCAGTCCCCCGTCTAGGGATTGCGCCAGGGGTCAATGAAATTCACAGAGCAGACCGCACTCCAAGCTTTTTTCAAAAGTTGTCAGCCCTGTAAGAGGTGTGCCGTGGAAGCTAATGAAGAGGGTGAAATGAATGTGTGTCTCACGCGCGTTGGCAGCTCTGGGTTAAATAAAGGTCAAAATAGTCGTATTTAGTGTTCACGAGTTAGAAATGTGAACTAAAGTGTAGGCTACACCAGGGGCGAAAATCTGATATCAACCTTGGAGGGGACAATTACATTACATTTTCTCAAGAGCAATTCCTGAGGGGGACACCAAAAGTAGTGCTGTAACACATAGCCTATCGTTGTAATATGTTAAATGTATATTGAGGAACCATAATTCCTACAACTGAATAATTGATAGGTACAGTAGTTAACTGAAGGGTTTAACCAACTTGTTCAAATGTTTAAATCATTATATATACTACTAATAATAAGTTATAGCAGTGCTCCTTACCAGTCCAGTATGTATGCAGGTATTCGTACTTACAACTAGCAATATCAAGAAAGGCCAGTAGGTAGCAATGGTACTGTCACCTGTATGGGTGTAGTTTTCATAAATACAATGAACATGGTGTGATCTCATCTAAAATACTCCATTGAGAACCATCACAAAGTTAGTCTCCGTATTGAATTGACCTTTTAATTTGACTTTTTCTGATACATTTATATAGTCATTAAATGTGCCACTGGCCTGAGTCTACTACAATCTTTACAAGAACAAAAAGCTTAAATAAGTACGTTCTAAAAGCAAATAACTACTTCAATGAAAAACCCAAATAAATCAACCAAAATATCCTTCAGTCAGTGTCTCAACTCTTCAAACACCAGCTATGGACAGTATGTCGCACAGTATGCAATTTTAAATAAAATACATGAAATAATAATTTGTAAGTGTACTGTCATGTACTAAAAACTACTCTCCTCTAGGCTGCTTAGTACCCGCTCATACTGCCCTAGCACAGTCTCATAGCAGTATTCCGCACAGTCCACCTTGTTGGACATAGGGGTTTCCGGGTGGGCAGATGTGTTTCTTTGGACGTGGCAATTGATTCAAACATGCTCTTAAACTTTCCTGACTGGCCATAGAGGACACCTAACTGATGGACCAGAAAGGGAATCCCGGATCAGTGGGGAGGCTGAGCAGCCAGCCTGTGTAATCAGATTTACACAGTGTGCTCCACAATGAACATAGGGGCTAATGGCTGCTGCCTTCTCACAATTGCCTGTGCACCTGTGTATTTTCCTGCCATGTTTGAGGCACCATCGTAACTCTGCCCACGTAAGCCAGACATGGGCAAATTGAGCCTCAACAACACTTCAGTTGCCACTTTCGCAATGCCCTCGCCTGTTGTCTCCGACACCCTGTATAGCCCAATAAACTCCTCGTGAGGGACAAGGTCATGGTCAACATAATGCAAAAGACACTCTCCTGTTCAGCACCAGAGACATCTTGAGTACCATCAACAATTATGAAAATTGTACAATCGGAAGAGACCTAATCTCAGCTGCAATGCCTCGAATGATTGTAATGGCCATGATGTTCAGAATTTCATTCTGTGCTTTGGGCCTCTTGAAACGTCAACACTCTGTTGGCAAGAGTTTGCGGTTCAAAAATTGTGGGTGTGGCTGATATGGTTTTGTGCCATCACTGAGGTAATGGACAATGCTGTGCCACTGTCCCCTATACTGGTGCTGCTGGCAACAAGGGTGACACCTGGTCCTGCCGTGGCTGTGACATTGTTCTCTGAAGTCTCTCTCCCTGGCTCTTTCCCTTTCACCACCCTCACTGACTCAGTCTGTCTCCTAGAAAAGAAATAAGGTGTTTGCCGTACTCCTAACTACCGGTACCCAAAACTACACAATTAATCACAACAGCAATACCATTGCCATAAACAAATCTTAGTTTAGTCATCAGTTTAAGTTGAGAGCGGGGGTATCCATGGCATTTTCCAATTATGTCCTATTTTACAAGTTAAAAAAATTGAGAACCTTTCATAATGTTGCCAAACAAAGACTCACAAACTTACCTGAGACTCCTGTCCCTGCCTATCTGTCCCCAGCTCTGCTGTCTGTGTGCCATCTGTTGCCTGCTCTGCATCTGTTGCCTGCTCTGCCTATGACATCATTTGTGAAACATTCCATTAGCATTTCACTTCTTTCTTATGAACATTTTATCAACTCGTCTTTGAGATATTAGGCTACTAGAGTTCTTACTTTGCGTTTTGGTGTACTGAAAAATACTCTGATGTCCGTCTTTTTTTTTTTTCTGCCATTTTCTACCTGGCTGGCTGGCTGGCCGGTCTAGCTGCACACACACACATTTACACAACATTGCTACACCTTTTCTAATTTTAATATAGTTTGTTTCATTTGGCTGGCTTCCAACAATAGCTGAATTTGTAAAGCTAGCGAGCACCAATTCCGTTTCTGTGTGGTTTGCTATATAAAAAATAAAAAAAGTGAAATAAAATAAATTTTAAAAAGTTACTAGCGACAGTTTAGCTTTTGCAACGAGACCATTAAATATATTTAAGACATGGTATAAGAGAGTGTAGTTCTGTTCAGTTTGGACTTCAGTTTTCGCTAACCTTATCACAGGGACTTTGAAGCACTACAGCTGCATGCTGATCTTGGAATAAACTAACGATAGCAAAGATTCCATCTTTGACGACGCCACATTAATGGAATAGGTACTAGCTAGCTTTGTTAATGTTTTGCTTTAGTTTGCGCGCTAGCTCTGCAAATTCAGCTAGTGTGTGAACCCTGCCAACATAAAAATGTAAACATTGCTATGGCGGATTGACTGGATTAACCTCACGTCAGTTACGTACATGTGCCTTTCGGACAGTAGATACGAATCCTCTATTACCTTGCCAGCTAAAGAACTGGCAGTGGATCAAACCATTGTGAGGCAAAGGGCGGGGTGGTCGCAATCTTTTGAAACTTAAAAAGGCGCTATTAAGTGTCTATAATCAGCACAACTGCTTTCATTGCGTATTATTAATATATTGAAATTACATAGTTATGTTCAGTGATAGATTGGGGGGGACAAATCAATATTTCCCAGGATGGGGGGGTCGTGTCCCCCCGTCCCCCTGGGATTTCGCCTATGGGCTACACCTAGTAGCCATAACTACAACTCAAAGGATTATAAAATAATAATAAAGACAATACAAAACAAAAACGTACGTACTGTGGTCACTACATACTGTAAAAGTAGAAATAAATTAAGCCTAGTCAATCATGTGCTTGGCTTGGATCCGGGATCACCTACAGGATTTAGTCCTGTTAATGTCTTGTATTGATGTGCTACTGCCCTTAGCCAATGTTTTATTTCTTCCTTTTAGGTCTGATTGATGCTGTAAATGTGACGGGAAGAGAGGGAAGGAAAGTAACTTTAACCGACTGGACTTACTGAACTACGTAGCGGCACTGGTTTAGCATGTCTTTCCATTGAGTCGTTCAGATTCATTTGATAACATAGCTCTGCTGAATGCTGGTGTGATTACAATGAACTACAGTAGGAAGTTCAAAGACAGACTGAAGCTGGATACTCAGACTGGATCTCTCACCATCAGAAACCTCACCATCAACGACTCTGGACTTTATAAAATAGTTATCATCGATACACAGAGTTCATCTAAGCTTGCAAATCTAACTGTCTATGGTGCGTGTCTGGCTTCTTTTTTTACTTCCCTTTTTTCCATTCTCCCATTTAGTCTGTTACCCAGAGTTGTTTTCAATGAAGATCAAGAAAGACCTTTGTATTTAGTTACATGTTTTTAAACTAACATTTACCATGGCTGATCTGAGTCTGCCACATGTTTGCAAAAGAAGTAGCCCACTTCTTCATATATGTTTAGGTCTCATTTATGACATCTTAGTTTTACTGTAACACATTATTTTTTATCTCTGTTTGTCATTGAGTCACTGCTTAATCATTCTGCTATCCCAGCCTCAGTGTCTGCTCCTCACATCAGTCACTCAGTGGACAGTCCATTTAAAAACGTGAGCTGTTCCTTGGTGTGCACTGTGAAGAACGGGAGAGAGGTAATCTTGTCCTGGTACAGAGGAGAGGAGATATTCAACCAGACCAGCAGCCCTGATCTTCTCGCCAATCTCTCTCTCCCTCTGGAGATTAAAAAAATAAACGCTGACACCTACAGATGTGAGGCTTCCAACCCTGCTGACTCAAAACCAACTCCACTCAACTTTCAAACACTCTGCCCTCATTTGTCCTCACGCTCTGCCATCAAAGGTATGTCAACACTGCATATAGTATTGTTTTTCCTTTTTGTGGGTCAGTGAGAGCCAACACCCAGACAGTGTCTGCTCTTCATTTCCTCACTAACAACTTATTTTGTAGGATAGTAAGGGGAGAAATATTTTTAACAGTAAAACCTGAGGGTAGTTTTTACAAAATCCCTCAACATGCGTATTATCATATTGTAATTATTTTAACTTATGTATTACAGCCAGCTGATTTCTGTATTAATTTGCCTATGAGCCTTGTAGCCTACTTTATAATACCTTCATCAATGTCATTAATCGGTATTGACTAAAGCACATGGCATGGGTTTGAACAGCTGAATTTCACTTAGACAGGAAGAATATAGGCTGCAGGTGAATACAGGGCAAGGCCACATACAACATACAGTTGATTAACAAATATGGTAGATGAGAAAAAGTGAATGAAAAAGATATGACAAGCAATGCCAAATGAGTGACTGAACAGTTCCCTCCCCCCACCCTCCATTTTACTCCTGACAGAGTCTGGCCCCATCGCACTGGTCACATTGTTAGCAGTTGGGATAATAAGTGGTGGTATATACTGGGCAGTTAAAATAAGAACATGTGGAGGTAAGTACAATCTGTGTTACAGTTCACATCATACAGAGCACCCTGAAGGTAACAAACACAGAACATAGGTAATTGTGTAATATCATGCCTTTTCCCTAAATGTCAATGCAGCCTGCAAGCAAAGTGAAGAAGACCAACATTATGCTGATGTGAACTTTCAGAGATTGGTAAGGTCAATGTTTATGGATGTGTGCATGCACTGTGTATATATGTGTGCATGCACTGTGTATATGTGTGTGCATGCACTGTGTATATATGTGTGCATGCACTGTGCATATATGTGCGTGCATATTATGATTCTTTCTATGCAACTTCTGTATCTGTGAACACACACACACATTTTAGGATGGAAGTGGTCACTTGTTGTTGGCTTGTATAACATACCAGCCAATGTGATAATACAGAATACATAAGAACAAGCACAGTTTGCAAATGGGTGGATCTTATTGAATTATAGGCTTCTGTTTCTAATTGTTTATGTGCTGGCTTTACAGGTTGGGGATATACCGGTATCTGGCACCGGAGGAGTCTGTTCACCAGAGGAGTCTGTTTTGTACGCAGATGTCAGAATCTCACCTTCTGTTCAGACAGGACTGGATTCAATCACTCCTCTCTCAAAGCTGTGACCTTGGCGTGGTTTAGAGGCTTGTGTGTCTCAATGACCCTGAGAGCTACGCCGGAGGGGGCTTTGGCCCCTGGTAGGTTTGGCCATTCCGGATTGGTCTCCGGTGAGGGGCCAGACCAACGACAGCATTGGTCCTACYTGTTTCACGTTGYCATGGTGCTATAGGTATGCAACTATACCACTCTGACAATGTTACATGCTGTGTGTACAGTTGAAGTCGGAAGTTTACATACACTTACGTTGTAGTCATTAAAACCCATTTTTCAACCACTCCACAAATGTATTGTTAACAAACTATAGTTTTGGCAAGTCGGTTTGGACATCTACTTTGTGCATGACACAAATACTTTTTCCAACAATTGTTTTCAGACAGATTATTTCACTTATAATTCACTGTATCACAATTCCAGTGGGTCAGAAGTTTACATACACTAAGTTGACTGTGATTTTAAACAGTTTGGAAAAATCCAGAAAATGATGTCATTGCTTTAGAGGCTTCTGATAGGCTAATTGACATCATTTGAGTCAATTGGAGGTGTACCTGTGGATGTATTTCAAGGCCTACCTTCAAACTCAGTGCCTCTTTGCTTGACATCATGGGAATATCAAAATAAATCAGCCAAGACCTCAGAAAACAAATTGTGGACCTCCACAAGTCTGGTTCATCCTTATGAGAATTTTACAAATGCCTGAAGGTACCACGTTCATCTGTACAAACAATAGTACGCAAGTATAAACACCATAGCACCCTGCAGTCGTCATACCGCTCAGGAAAGAGACGCATTCTGTCTCCTAGAGATTAACATACTTTGGTATTAAAAGTCCAAATCAATCCCAGAACAACAGCAAAGGACCTTGTGAAGATGCTGATGGAAACAGGTCAAAAGTATCTTTATCCACAGTAAAACGAGTCCTATATTGACATAACCTGAAAGGCCGCTCCGCAAGGAAGAAGCCACTCCTCCAAAACCGCCATAAAAAGCCAGACGGTTTGCAACTGCACATGGGGACAAATATCGTACTTTTTGGAGGAATGTCCGGTGAATCTGATGAAACAAAAATAGAACTGTTTGGCCATAATGACCATCGTTATGTTTGAAGAAAAAAGGGGGATGCTTGCAAGCCGAAGAACACCATCCCAACCGTGAAGAACGAGGGTGGCAGCATCATGTTGTGGGGGTGCTTTGCTGTAGGAGGGACTGGTGCACTTCACAAAATAGATGGCATCATGAGGATGGAAAATGATGTGGATATATTGAAGCAACATCTCTAGACATCAGTCAGAAAGTTAAAGCTTGGTCGCAAATGGGTCTTCCAAATGGACAATGACCCCAAGCATACCTCCAAAGTTGTGGCAAAACGGCTTAAGGACAACAAAGTCAAGGTATTGGAGTGGCCATCACAAAGCCCTGACCTCAATCCTATAGAAAATTTGTGGGCAGAACTGAAAAAGCGTGTACGAGCAAGGAGGCCTACAAACATGACGCAGTTACACCAGCTCTGTCAGGACGAATGAGCCAAAATTCACCCAATTTATTGTGGGAAACTTGTCGAAGGCTACCTGAAACATTTGACCCAAGTTAAACAATTTAAAGGCAATGCTACCAAATACCAATTGAGTGTATGTAAACTTCTGACCCACTGGGAATGTGATAAAAATTTATAAAAGCTGAAATAAATCATTTTCTCTACAATTATTCTGACATTTCACATTCTTAAAATAAAGACAGGGAATTTGGCCTAAGACAGTGAATTTTTACTTGGATTAAATGTCAGGAATTGTGAAAAACTGAGTTTAAATGTATTTGGCTGAGGTGTATGTAAACTTCCGACTTCACTGTATATTCCTGCATTGTCAGATTAGTACGTAACGCATCATCCATCTGATCCACATAATCGCATATTCCTTCTTTCGGACCGCGCGTACAGTTACTAATTTTACTAATTTTACAATCTAAACAATATATTCCCAACTGTAGTTAAGAATCCCTCAAATGCATCATCTGCTGTCGCCGGGTCACACGCTTCGCTTCCGGAGGACCAAGACGACATTCGATATCCCTGTGTCAGTGTTGGCAACATGGCCCGTGGCAAAAGCGAGTGTACAACATGATTTCAATCTCCAGCATGGAACCCATTGTCGAAAGCGACATATTTTTTATCTTCTTCTGTGGTTTGACAACTTCTTGATCTTTGGAAAGATTCAAAGTATGCAGCATCTGTCTCGCAAAGGAACCACAAGGAGGCATTGCATTTCTATTCCACCGTGGATGGTCCTCTTTCAAATGAATGACATCCGGCGCAATGTAACAGAGTGCTTACATTAATGTGAATGAATCCTATGAATTAAAATGGTCAATTTAGGTACAATCAATTAGCCTAATTTCTCAGAGATCAAATTCTATCTCAACACGTGTTTTTATAGAAATGCGAATATTATCTGTTTCTAACGACAGAAATGATTTCAGAACAATCTGAGATGGTGGGTGTCATGGCTTGCTGAAGTGACAAGGAATGACCAAATAGATAAACAGAATGTAAACTGCCTGAAGGCCCAAAAAACAGGATCAGGCCAGGTATTGTGTGTTAATACTGAATGTTAATATCCATTGTGAGAGAATGAAAAATAGTAGTAAATGTGTCAAGACAAAACAAAGCAGTTCAGAAGAAAATTGAATAAAAACGTGCACAACTGCAGGGTGAAAATAACTGAAAAAAAATTGCCTTTATAGAAATATAAATGTTTGAGTTGTCAGATGCTATATCTTTTCAACACTATAAGGGGAGTAAAGAACAGTATATTTGAAAGTTATCCAGCATTCTGCAGCTACCATCAGAGTTGCATGTCTCTTTCTATGACCGTGGTGTGGTCATTTTATTTACATATGATCAGAAGCATAGCTGATAGGAATGTGTTTTACAGAATACAGGCCTACACAGACGACTTCTGATCTTCTGTACATCACAGTTCTATCTGCAAGGTTCTTTGAATAAGCCCCTGACGTTAGTCTAATAACAAAACCCACAAACGGAGAGAGAGTGTGGGAGACTCTTATGGTTGCTCAATTAAGACTACAAATATACATGTATCAAAATGAACATGTCAGCCAATGTGGATTTCCCAGAGTCAAACCCTTCATCATCCCCAGAGTATAGTGTGTGCATGCATATGTATGTGTCCATGCACGATTGCATGCTGTGTAGAAATGAGCTTCTTTCTCACCATAGCGTGTGGTTATCGCTTCTCAGTCTGTTCACTTTGTAGTCAGTAGCCTATATGGGTCAGTCACTCTCATTCTCACTTGCTTATAGGAGAGATGTGGTACCTTCCTCCAGCACTGTACAGCTTCTCTTACGCAAAATAGCTCACGCCACAAACCATGCTCTCAATCCCTTTTGGATAAGAAAGGAGATATAACAGACTGACCCTAGCCCCCCAACACAGACACATAAACTATGACTGCATAAATACTGGAGGCTGAGACAGGAGGACTCGGGAGACACTGTGGCCCCGTCCGACGATAACCCCGGACAGGGCAAAGCAGGCAGGATTTAACCCCACCCACTTTGCCAAAGCACAGCCTCACACCACTAGAGGGATATCTTCAAACCACCAACTTAATACCCTGAGACAAGGCCGAGTATAGCCCACGAAGATCTTCCCCATGGCACGAAGAGGAGGAGGAGGAAGATCAAGAAGAGGAGGAGGAACAAGCAAAATAGCCTGGATAAATCCAGTATGTTTTATGCTATCATACCAACTCCTTGTCTGTCCTTGTCATGCCAAACACCGGCATGTTTGGCATGACAATGAGTGAAAAGGATTTGGCATGATGGCACAGGCTGGATTTCTCCAGGCTTCAAGCACACACCATAAAATGGGAACTATAATTAACTAAGTTGAGTTAGCATTATACCATAGGCTCTGTAATATATGCAGATTTAACAAATTGGTGCAATTATCGCACATTAATTTGAACTTGTCTGTCTGGGAAAATACTAAAGCCCCACTCCTTGAAAAACAACAAAACAGCAACTCTGCCACTTGGTTTGCTATAAAGCTGAGGAATGGGGCTGGAGAAACGTAACCATAGAAAGTCTCACCAAGTTGACTACTTTAAAATGGTGTATGTCTTCGATGTTAAATGGCACTGACCATACTCAAGTTTTGTGCAAAGTGCGCTCTCTATCCAACTCTAGGGAGTGAGGTTACATAAAAACTGTGATGCAGCCTTTGCTTGAGTAGCTTTCTCAGGAGCGGTTAGTTGAGTTTTTATACAAGAAAAGGCAAGTGGTGAATTTCTTAACAATTATGTTCAGGTCTCTTATCATGTGGACTTTAGACTTGATATTACTTTTGTGTTTTTTTATTCTCAGTGTGCTGTACATACTGAAGTTTAGACAGAAGTGAAGACAGTAGGCAGGTTTCCATTGACCCAGGTTTATTCCACAAAAGCAATGTTGCAAAAAAGATAATTGCGACATATGTAATGGAAACAGCAGGTACAGAAGACATTTTTTGTAAAGATCGACAACATTTGTATCTGTTCGACACTGGTCGGTTTTTCTTTTGTCAAACTTTCGCGACAAATGAACTCAGGTGGGATGTGCAACTCAGGACCACATGAACCCACTGGCACAGAGCTGAAGCCTACAGTTGTAGCCATTAGGGCTGCATACTGAATGTCAACTTGCACTCTTTAGATGGGGTACAATTAAAGGAAAGTAAATATATGGCTAGGGGGGATGTGACTAACTGACAGAGATACACAGATGCTCACCTCCAGGAAAGGTTCTGCAACACTCAGGAGTCATGTGTTACTATGTGTACTAACTGTGTCTGTGCTTGCAGTCTTTTTGGCGTCAGTCCAGCTACTCAAGTAATCATTGTTAGAGAGTGTGTGTTTGTGTGTTACTTCTGCTTTTTCAACATTTAGAGAAGTGTATCAGACAGGTAAAAAAAAATGCAACTGTCTGACCAAGCAGAGGAAGGGCCACTTTATTTGACCTGCATCCTGTGTTCAAACATGTCTGAGTTTTTTGGGCTAAAATGTCCTGGTACTGTAAAACTCACAATGCCGGTGACCTTAATAAGGACCAGTTGAAGCAAAATAGCCCCATAACATCAAAGATCCACAACTATATTTTAGAGTAGGGATGAGGTATTTTCTGCATGTGCATTGTTCTTTCAAAAGCCAAACCCACCGCTGCTGTGTGTGGCCAACAAGATTTATTTTCAGGTCATATGACCATAGTACCGGTGCCAATGCCATTTCGCAAATTCCAGGCAGTGATATGGTCAGATGTCATAAAAATAGAGGTCTTTGGCCATGCACACCAATGGTGTGTATTATTTATATTTTTTGCTGACCTTTATCAAGGCATCCAATAATCGCAAACCCCACTGTACATATGTGACTGTGTCTCTGCTTGTGACCACAGACTAATTTCCTTTCCCATCAGTCTGTCACATTGTGTGGTCAGCGCTTTTCTGTCCCATGTTACTAGTGGTTTGACCCCACTGAGAAGCAGCCCCACACAGTCTTCTCTGCGTATAGGAGTGGTGAAATACCACTGCTATGAATACATTCCACTGCAGCGAACAAAATAGTTCTCAATAATACTAAAGGTCTACTCATCAGTTTTACAATGGTCGGATCCATTTAGGCCTGTAGGGGTCTTTAGATTTCTAAAAGATAAAGTGTAACACTGGAAAAGGAGGGCTATTCTGCATGGGTGGGTAGGCCTGGGAGTGTAACTTTACAGTGCTTTTCTACAACATTGTTTTCAAATTTTCTAACTGAATGAAGTATGCAAATCGGTAATTTGCATACCTAACTTGCTTAGAAAATGTGTTCTGCCTGTTCTTCAACCGAAGGGAGACTCCAGCGTACATACTCCAGACACTTGATAATAAAGTATGCATACGGCATAAGCCTAATATCTTTCCGTGTTTATGTCTCACCCACACAAACTCACATACCAAACTAATGTTCATCTAAAATGGTTTAGGATCCTATTCACTTGAATTATCCACTAGCATTTTCCACGAGAATTTAGTTGACTAAATTAATAATACTTCATTAAACTTCAATAGATTTCAGCCAATATGACTTGCATGAGAGAAAACAACAGTTTCTCCACTTCTAAACATTCTATGCAGGAAATTCTTATCATGCTTTATGTTTATATTTCAGTTGTTGCGTATATTACATTTGTTTTATTTGATGACTTTATGATTTCATTCCAAGTCATCATCTCACCTCTATATAGCTGCTGCCTATGCTGTCTGACAAAATTGCTATTTTAGTAGATCTTCAAAGTAAATACGGCATAATTTTATTATTGCTGAAAACCAAATATCAATCACTTATAGATATTTTTTTCAGGTTGAGATACCCCGCGAAGCAAATGCTCTCTATCAATTTRGATAARGCGTTCTTCTGTCTCTTCTCTCCATCTCTGTCTGARGCACACTAACCACATAGGTGGTTTGCCGTAGCAAGCTACCTGATTTCGTTTTTTTCATGATCGATCTCTGTCTGCCACGCCCTGATCTGTTTCACCTGTCCTTGTGATTGTCTCCACCCCCTCCAGGTGTCGCTGATTTTCCCCAATGTATTTATCCATGTGTTTCCTGTCTCTCTGTGCCAGTTCGTCTTGTATGTTTTTCCAAGTCAACCAGTGTTTTTCCCGTTCTCCTGCTTTTTGCTATTCTCCTTTTTCTAGTCCTCCTGGTTTTGACCCTTGCCTGTTTCTGGACTCTGTACCCACRTGTCTGACCATTCTGCCTGCCTTGACCACGAGCCTGTCTGCCACTCTYTACCMCCTGGACTCTGATCTGGTTCTGACCTTTTGCCTGTCCACGACCATTCTGTTGCCTACTCCTTTTGGATTAATAAACATTGTAAGACTCCAACCATCTGCCTCCTGTGCCTGCATCTGGGTCTCGCCTTGTGTCATGATAGTGTCGAGGGAGGATATGGTTTTTACATATTGTGTATATTTATATTTAACACATTTCTGTTTGTTGGCAATGTCAATTTTGCATTTTTCCCCCCAAATATTTACTTTTTTGTTCGATAGCTGGACAGGCAAACGCCGCCTAGTACCAATCTGTAAACCAATCAAAACGTGTGTACTATCCGTGGTACTATCGCTGCTGATCACATCTGCCAAACACATTATCTGTATCTAAGCTGGTAGACAGCTGGTTATGACAGAGAGTTCTCTGTCCAACACACTGCTCTCAGGTAACGTATTTGTATTTATTTGTAATTAACTATTTAGTTATATAAATGTGATACCATCAATGCACCCAACTTAGAACACAGGAACCTTAGTAAAGTAGCTATTTTGCTAGATAGTTACAACAAATATAACTGTTGCTAGCTAACAGGAGCAGATAGCTTTATCATTAGCTAGCATGTCATTTCGGGACAAGGAGCATTTTAGGTATCAGTTTATTCCAAGTAATATTTGAAGACCACACAAATCTATACGACAAGCAGTGTAAATCTAATACAGTCATCAAGGCAGGACCCACTAATTTCATTCATACTGACGAATGAGAAATGCCACATTATCCATGTCAATAGTTGGAGTAGGATGATTGCATAACACCCTGCTTCAAACTGTCAGGATGTTAATTGTCTAGCTCACAAACTACACTCCTCTGCTGTGATGATTTATTTTATTAATTCTTGTCTCTCACTTTTATCTCACATGTTCTATTTAGAACTCCTGTGTTCTGTTCCTGTAAATCAACCAAGTGCTATTCACCAAGCATGGGCTGATTCACTCTCCTGTGAGGAGAACCATTCTACTGCAGTTTGAACTAGCCCTGCCGTCACTATTTAGACATTGGCACCACATGCATTAGCTTGTTGTCTTTTCTTTGTGAGGTTTGTCTTAGACAGTCTAGAGCAGGGGTGTCAAACATACGGCCCGCGGGCCGGAACCGGCCCCCAAGGAGGTTCGATCAGGCCCGCAGGATAATTTGAAAGTGGAAAAAATGCATAAAAGACATGGAATTAATATTTTTAATTCGCTGCAATTCATGGATTATCCGCTAAGGGGCGCACTCTTTCCATCAGAGTAGAAGACAAGCTGCATCACTGAGACAGACTGAAAACAGCAGACGGTATCAATGCGCCATCTGCTGCTTGTTACGACGTTGTTAATACCTTGGTCTCTACCTCTCCGCTACACCCTCATTAGCCAAAATGTCGTTATCCAAACGGAGAAAAGTATAAGGGTTGTAGAATTTTCAAAAAGAAAATGGACCACGTCCTATTTTATTTACAGAGATGCACGGAAAACCTTCGTGCTTGGTGTGTTTTGCAACAAGTTTTCGGTATTGAAGGAATATAATATTCGACGCACTACGAGACTCATCACAGCGAAAAATATGACGGCTTGCAAGGACAACTGAGAAGAGATAAGATTGAATTGCTGGCGGGTCTGAGGAAACAGCAGTCAACTTCAGAGCCGAGAAGTCAGTGAAGCAGCGGTAAAAGCCAGCTACCTAATTGCTAGCGAAATAGCATTAGCATCGAAGCCGTATTAGACTCTAAGGAAATATGAGGTGTTTCATGAAATGTTTTGTAAAAGGATAGTTCATTAAATTTCAATATTTTCCTAATGTTCTTGTGCTTCTTTACACCAAAACAAAGGAAAGACATGATATTTTGGTTATTTATAGCAGAGTATGGTATAATTTTAATGGTCCGGCCCACTTGACATCTCCCTAGGCCGTATGTGGCCCACGATGCGAAATGAGTTTGACAGCCCTGGTCTAGAGTATTTTAGAGTTGAAGAACTTGTTTGAGCATCTCGAAGACTATTTTCTATATAGAATCAGTGTAATAGGTGACAGATTATTTTACTATTTTAACATGCAGTGGCGCACCGGTTCCAGAATCTCAGAAACGGCCAGCCTCCTGGGCTTTTCACACGCGACAGTGTTTAGGGTTTAACGAGAATGGTGTGACGAATAAAAAACATGCGCAGTATGACGTTGTGCAGAACGGCATCTCAATGCACAACTTGTCGGTTCTTGTAACAGATGGGCTATTGCAGCAGATGATCACACTGGATTCCACTCCTATCGGCTAAAAACAAGAAGAAGGGGCTCCAATGTTTTGCTAGCACAAACTGGAATATGTTCCGGGATTCCTCCAATGGTATTGAGGAGTACACCACACCAGTGGCACAGCCTACCAGAGGAGCTAAACTACTTCTATGCTCTCTTCGAGGCAAATAACACTGAAAGCACCAGCTGTTCCGGAAAACTGTGTGATCACGCTCTCCGCAGCCGATGTGAGTAAGACCTTTAGACAGGTCAACATTCACAAGGCCGCATGGCCAGACGGATTACCGGGACGTGTACTGCGAGCATGCGCTGACCACCTGGCAAGTGTCTTCACTGGCATTTTCAACCTCTCCCTGTCCGAGTCTGTTTTAAGCAGACCACCATAGTCCCTGTGCCCATGAACACTAAGGTAACCTGCCTAAACGACTACCAACACAAGTGGTTTGAAATGCTGGTCATGGCTCACATCAACACCATCATCCCAGAAATCCTAAACCCACTCCAATTTGCATACCACCCCAACAAATCCACAGATGATGCAATCTCCATTGCACTCCACACTGCCCTTTCCCACCTGGACAAAACGAACACCTATATGAGAATGCTATTCAGTGACTACAGCTCAGCGTTCAACACCATAGTGCCCTCAAAGCTCATCAATAAGCTAAGGACCCTGGGACTAAAGCCCTCCCTCTGCAACTGGATCTTGAACTTCCTGACGGGCCACCCCCAGGTGGTAAGGGTAGGTAACAACACATCCGTCACAATGATCCTCCACACAGGGGTCCCTCAGGGGTGTGTGCTCAGTCCCCTCCTGTACTCCCTGTTCACTCATGACTGCATGGCCAGGCACGACTCCAACACCATCATTAAATTTGCAGATGACACAGCAGTGGTAGGCCTGATTACCGACAGCGATGAGACAGACTATAGGGAGGAGGTTAGAGACCTGGCCGTGTGGTGCCAGGACACCAACCTCTCCCTCAATGTGATCAAGACAAAGGAGATGATTGTGGACTACAGGACAAAGAGGACTGAGCACACCCCCATTCTCATCGATGGGGCTGCAGGTTGAGAGCTTCAAGTTCCTTGGTGTCCATATCACCAGCAAACTAACATGGTCCATGCACACCAAGACAGTCGTGAAGAGGGCACGACAAAGCCTATTCCCCCTCTGGAAACTGAAAAGATTTGGCATGGGTCCTCAGATCCTCAAAAGGTTCGACAGCTACACCATCGAGAGCATCCTGACTGGTTGCATCACTGCCTGGTATGGCAACTGCTCGGCCTCCGACCGCAAGGCACTACAGAGGGTAGTGCGAACGGCCCAGTACATCACTGGGGCCAAGCTTCCTGCCATCCAGGACCTCTATACCAGGTGGTGTCAGAGGAAGGCCCTAAAAATTGTCAAAGACCCCAGCCACCCTAGTCATAAACTGTTCTCTCTGTTACCGAGCGGTACTGGAGCGCCAAGCCTAGGTCCACGTGGCTTCTAAACAGCTTCTACACCAAGCCATATGACTCCTGACCATCTAATCAAATGGTGCTACCCAGAGTATTTGGTGTGCCCCCCCCCCCCTCTTTACACCATTGCTACTCTCTGTTGTCATCTATGCATAGTCACTTTAAAAACTCTACCTACATGTACATACTACCTCAAATAACCGGTGCCCCCTCACATTGACACTGTATCAGTACCCCCCTGTATATAATTTCGCTACTGTTATTTCACTGCTGCTCTTTAATTACTTGTTACTTTTATCTCTTATTCTTCTCTGTATTCTTTTAACTGTATTGCTGGTTAGGGGCTCGTAAGTAAGCATTTCACTGTACCTGTTGTATGCGGCGCATGTGACTAAGAAGTACATTAATTTCCAAAGGAACGCTGCATTTGCATTGCAGCATTGTGTTGCAGAGGCAGTTGCAGTGCATTCTTTGTGGTGCATGCGTTGGATGTATCGAATGTATGCATCAAACTAGACGGCTTGACAGAAACGGTAGCAGAAGGTGAATGTTGAACTTTTGTTGCACACATTTCCCGATGATGCTGCATACCATTTTGCGCAATGAAGCTGTAAGCGTGATCAAGGTTTTACCCATGATACATTACGGTTTTGATCCTCTCGAACACGGACAATGAGAGAAGTGAAAAAAATCTCCTTAGTTGGTAATTTTCTCAATCTAAAGGCACAACCTAGATTCGAGACAATGTCTTAAGTAGTTGAACATGTTATTACTCCAACGTGATTCCCTGATCCACCTCTACGCAGACGACGCCATTCTGTATACATCTGGCCCTTCTTTAGACACTGTGTCAACTAACCTCCAAACGAGCTTCAATGCCATACAACGCTCCTTCCATGGCCACCAACTGCTCTTAAATGCTAGTAAAACCAAATGCATGCTTTTCAACCATTCGCTGCCCACACCCGCCCGTCCGACTAGCATCACTACCCTGGACGGTTCTGACCTAGAATATGTGGACAACTACAAATACCTAGGTGTCTGGTTAGAATGTAAACTCTCCTTCCAGACTCATATTAAACATCTCCAATCCAAAATTAAATCTAGAATCGGCTTTCTATTTCACAACAAAGCCTCTTTCACTCACACCGCCAAACTTACCCTAGTAAAACTGACTATCCTACCGATCCTCGACTTCGGCGATGTCATCTACAAAATAGCTTCCAATACTCTACTCAGCAAACTGGATGCAGTCTATCACAGTGCCATCTGTTATGTTACCAAAGTCCCTTATACCACCCACTACTGCGACCTGTATGCTCTAGTCGGCCGGCCCTCACTACATATTCGTCGCCAGACCCACTTTGCTCCAGGTCATCTATAAGTCTTTGCTAGGTAAAGCTCGCCTTATCTCAGCTCACTGGTCACAATAACAACACCCACCCGTAGCACATGCTCCACTAGGTATATCTCACTGGTCATCCCCAAAGCCAACACCATATTTCCCTCACTAACTTTAAACATCAGCTATCTGAGCAGCTAACCAGTCGCTGCAGCTGTACATAGTCCATATGTAAATAGCCCACCCAATCTACCTCTCTCATCCCCATATTGTTTTTATTTACTTTTGTGCTCTTTTGCACACCAGTATCTCTACTTGCACATCATCATCTGCTCATTTATCACTCCAGTGTTAATCTGCTAAATTGTAATTACTTTGCTACTATGGCCTATTTATTGCCTTACGTCCTCACACCATTTGCACACACTGTATATAGACACTCTTTTTTTTCTATTGTGTTATTGACTGTACGCTTGTTTATTCCATGTGTAACTCTGTGTTGTTGTTTGTGTCGCACTGCTTTGCTTTATCTTGGCCAGGTCGCAGTTGTAAATGAGAACTTGTACTCAACTAGCCTACCTGGTTAAATAAAGGTGAAATAAAAAAATATATAATAATAAACGTGGTGAAAGTGACAAACTGACACGTTTTAACTTTGGTCAATACAACTTTATATGATTTGGCCTTTGATTTGATGCCCTGCACATGCACAGATTGCCGCAAAACAACCGTTAGACCAGATGATGTGTCTCTGCTTAGCTAGCAAACGGCGATATGACATCACTTACAAGTGTGATCGGGGCTTTTCTAATGAAGAAGAAGATTCTGACTATCTTCATACTGTCCTGTCTTTGCTACTGTGCTACGGACATGTTGCAGAAGCAGGTGGTGACTCCACTTCTGTACACAGTCATTTTTTGGACAGGTGAGACACTTTTTCAACTATGAACCCAGTGTGAGCCTGATGGAATTCGCCCATTAATTGATGCAATTTCTCGCCTGAGCGGAAAAACACGCTCTTTAGCTCTATTTCACCTCTAAATAGGATGTTTAGTCAATTTGACAAAGTTTGTAACCAGCTTGATATCTGACTAGCATTACAAGGGCAAATGCTCCCTTCTGCTGCTTGAGAGACAGTGCTCACACCACTGTGAAGTGAACAACAATACGCGATTAGCAACAATAGTGGAATCTGCGGTTTGCATTCAAAATAAAAGTCCAGCACTGAAACTGATGCAATTGGATGCAAATAGTGGAATCAAATCAAATCAAATTTTATTTGTCACATACACATGGTTAGCAGATGTTAATGCGAGTGTAGCGAAATGCTTGTGCTTCTAGTTCCGACAATGCAGTAATAACCAACAAGTAATCTAACCTAACAATTCCACAACTACTACCTTATACACACAAGTGTAAAGGGATAAAGAATATGTACATAAAGATATATGAATGATATGGTACAGAACGGCATAGGCAAGATGCAGTAGATGGTATAGTGTACAGTCTATACATATGAGATGAGTAATGTAGGGTATGTAAACATAAAGTGGCATAGTTTAAAGTGGCTAGTGATACATGTATTACATAAAGATGGCAAGATGCAGTAGATGATATATTGTACAGTATATACATATACATATGAGATGAGTAATGTAGGGTATGTAAACATTATATTAAGTGGCATTGTTTAAAGTGGCTAGTGATACATTTTACATAATTTCCATCAATTCCCATTATTAAAGTGGCTGGAGTTGAGTCAGTATGTTGGCAGCGGCCACTAAATGTTAGTGGTGGCTGTTTAACAGTCTGATGGCCTTGAGATAGAAGCTTTTTTCAGTCTCTCGGTCCCTGCTTTGATGCACCTGTACTGACCTCGCCTTCTGGATGATAGCGGGTGAACAGGCAGTGGTCGGGTGGTTATTGTCCTTGATGATCTTTTGGCCTTCCTGTGACTCGGGGTGGTGTAGGTGTCCTGGAGGGGAGGTATTTTGCCCCCGGTGATGCGTTGTGCAGACCTCACTACCCTCTGGAGAGCCTTACGGTTGTGCAGAGCAGTTGCCGTACCAGGCGGTGATACAGCCCGACAGGATGCTCTCGATTGTGCATCTGTAGAAGTTTGTGAGTGCTTTTGGTGACAAGCCGAATTCTTCAGCCTCCTGAGGTTGAAGAGGTGCTGCTGCGCCTTCTCACAATGCTGTCTGTGTGGGTGGACAACAATTCAGGTTGCCGTTGATGTGTACACCGAGGAACAACTTTCCACCTTCTCCACTACTGTCCCGTTGATGTGGATAGGGGGGTGCTCCCTCTGCTGTTTTCCTGAAGTCCACAATCATCTCCTCAATCATCTCCAATCATGCTACAATTGGACTGGATAATGGTGAACAAAGTTGGAAAGTAGTTAAACATTTTCAACAAAAGAAACAATGGAATTAATTTGTCAATAAACAGTAAAATTACAAATCGCACTGTGGATGTATTATTAGACTTCAGAATTGCATTAGGACATAATTATATGCAATTATATCAGCATCACCTAAGGATGTAATCCATGAAATTAGGTATCAACCTAGTCTTGTAAACTATAAAACAAAAAGTCGCCACAGTCTATGTTAACTCCAGTAATTTATTGGGAAACCAATGAATGTTCAATATGTAGAGTCCCTTGACTTTTTCCACATTTTTGTTACATCACAGCCTTTTCTCTAAAAAAATTTTTTTTACGTGTCCCTCATCAATCTACACACAATATCCCATAGATTAAAGCAAAAATAGGTTTATAAAATAATCAAATCAAAGTTATTTCACGGTGCACCGAATACAACAGTGTAAACCTTACAGTGAAATGCTTACTTACACCCTACTAAACAAGTGGGTTGTTAAGTAAAATATAGGTATTAGGTGAACAATAGTCGGGCTAATTAGAGAACTACATGTAGGTATGGTTAATGTGACTATGCATAATGAAAAACAGAGAAGCAGTAGCGTAAAGGAGGGGATTGGTGGTGGTGGGTGGTGGGTGGGGACACAATGCAGATAGTAACAGTAGCCAATGTGCGGGGGCACGGTTAGTCAGGTTAATTGAGGTAATTATGTACATAATGTATAGTTAAAGTAACTAGGCATATATATAAATAGAGAGTAGCAGCAGCGTAAAAGAGGGGTTGGGGGGTGGGACAATGCAAATAGTCCAGGTAGCCATTTGATTAATTGTTCACGAGTCTTATTGCGTTGGGGGAAAAAACTGTTCACCTTTTGATCCTAGACTTAGCGCTCCGGTACCGCTTGCCATGCGGAAGTAGAGAGAACATTCTATGAATGTTGGCTGGGGTCTTTGACAATTTTTAGGGCCTTCCTCTGACACCGCCTGGTGTAGAGGTCCTGGATGGCAGGCAGCTTAGCCCCAGTGATGTACTGGGCCGTACGCACTATCACCTGTAGTGCCTTGATGTCGGAGGCCGAGCAGTTGCCGTACCAGGCAGTGATACATCCAGTCAGGATGCTCTTGATGGTGCAGCTGTCGAACATTTTGAGAATCTGAGGACCCATGCCAAATATTTTTAGTTTCCAGAGGGGGAATAGGCTTTGTCGTGCCCTCTTCATGACTGTCTTGGTGAGTTTGGATCATTCTAACCTGCTCCACAACAGCCACGTCGATGAGAATGGGGGTGTGCTCGGTCTTCCCTTTCCTGTAGTCCACAATCATCTTCTTTGTCTTGATTATGTTGAGGGATAGGTTGTTATTCTGGCACCACACGGCCAGGTCTCTGACATCCTCCCTATAGGCTGTCTCGTCGTTGTCAGTGATCAGGCCTACCACTGTTGTGTCATCTGCAAACTTAATGAAGGTGTTGGAGTTGTGGGTGAACAGGGAGTACAGGAGGGGACTAAGCATGCACCCCGGAGGGGCTCCAGTGTTGAAGATCAGCGTGGAGGATGTGTTGCTACCAACCCTCACCACCTGGGGCCCGTCAGGAAGTCCAGGATGCAGTTAAAGAGGGAGATGTTTAGTCCCAGGATCCTTAGCTTATTGATGAACTTTGAGGGTACTATGGTGTTGAACGCTGAGCTGTAGTCAATGAATAGCATTCTCTCGTAGGTGTTCCTTTTGTCCAGGTGGGAAAGGGCAGTGTAGAGTGCAATAGAGATTGCATCATCTGTGGATCTGTTTGGGCAGTATGCAAATTGGAGTGGGTCTAGGGTTTCTGGGATAATGGTGTTAATGTGAGCCATTACCAGCCTTTCGAAGCACTTCATGGCAATGGACGTGAGTGCTATGTTTTGGTAGTTGTTTAGCCAGGTTGCCTTAGTCCCTGTGCCCAAGAACACTATGGTGGTCTGCTTGAAACATGTTGGTATTACAGACTCAATCAGGGACATGTTGAAAATGTCAGTGAAGACACCTGCCAGCTGGTCAGCACATGCCCGGAGCACACGTCCTGGTAATCTGTCTGGCCCCGCTGCCTTGTGAATGTTGACCTGTTTAAAGGTCTTACTCACATTGGCTACTGAGAGCGTGATGACACAGTCGTCCGGAACAGCTGATGCTCTCATGCATGCCTCAGTGTTGCTTGCCTCAAAGCGAGCATAGAAGTGATTTAACTTGTCTGGTAGGCTCGTGTCACTGGACAGCTTGTGGCTGTGCTTCCCTTTGTAGTCTGTAATAGTTTGCAAGCCCTGCCACATAAGATGAGCATCAGAGCCGGTGTAGTACGATTCAATCTTAGCCCTGTATTGGCGCTTTGCCTGTTTGATAGTTCGTCGGAAAGCATAGCATGATTTCTTATAAGCTTGAAAGCGGCAGCTCTACCCTTTAGCTCAGTGCGAATGTTGCCTGTAATCCATGGCTTCTGGTTGGGGTATGTACGTACAGTCACTGTGGGGACGGCGTCCTCAATGCACTTATTGATAAAGCCAGTGACTGATGTGATGTACTCATCAATGCCATCGGAAGAATCACCGGAACATATTCTAGTCTGTGCTATGCTAGCAAAACAGTCCTGTAGTTTAGCATCTGCTTTATCTGAGACTTCCTTAGATTTCGTGCACCAGCTGTTGTTTACAAATATGCACAGACCGCCTTGTCGGGTGTCTGAAGTACATCCTGTGCGTCCTGCTTGTTGAAGAAAAAATCTTTGTCTAATCCGAGGTGAGTGATCGCTGTCCTGATATCCAGAAGCTCTTTTTTGCCGTAAGATACGGTGGCAGAAACGTTATGTACAAAATAAGTTACAAATAACGTGAAAAACCCCCACATAATAGCACAATTGGTTAGGCACCCGTGAAACTGCTGCCATTTCTTCCGGCGCAGAAGTATTCAAGTATACGTACGTTTTCAGACCCTTTACTCAGTACTTTGTTGAAGCACTTTTGGCAGCAATTACAGCATTGAATCTTCTTGGGCTACAAGCTTGGCACATCTATATTTGGGGAGTTTCTCCCATTCTTCTCTGTATATACTCTCAAACTCTGTCAGGTTGGATGGGGAGCGTTGCTGCACATGCAGTGCAGTGGAGGCTGGTGGAAGGAGCTATAGGAGGATGGGTTCATTGTAATGTCTGGAATGGAATACCTGGAATGGAGTCAAACATTTAGCTTACATATGTTTGATACCGTTCCATTGATTCCATTCCCGCCATTACAATGATCCCGTCCTCCTAAGCTCCTCTCACCAGCCTCCTCTATCAGCCAGTTCTGTGCATGTAAGATCTGTTCTAGTAAGCTAGTCAAATTAAGGACTCCTGTGCTTAACTTAACCTTTAACCTCAACTTCGTTTTAACTGAACAGAAAGTGAAATTAACAGAACAGATGACAGCTGCTATTATGTGGTCAGAGGAAAGGACGGCTTTCAACTGTGACCTGTTATCATAGTGTCCCTCTGTTAGGACTCGGGGGAGCATAATCTTCCATAGCTCATTGGTAGAGTGTGGCCCTTGCAACCCCAGGATATTGGGTTTTGATCCACGGCAACACCCGTACGTAAAATGTATGCACAAATGACTGTAAATCACTTTAGATTAAAGTGTCTGTTAAATTACATTACGATTTTACAATGAGTGAGTGAGTGAGAGTGAGATGTGGGATGGAAAAAGAGAGTCAAATATAGAGCTCCATCATAAGGCATTTAAGAGTATGAAAAGTTGCTATGTGGAGACAATCATTATCATGAGAAATGCTTTAGCCATTGAAAAACATTTTGAATTGCTTGAATCGTGTGGTGATAATGGTTGGGCAGGCTTAGCCGGAACTGGAAAGTGTGGTTGCCATGCCCAGACAGGAGGGCAGAGATGGGGTCTTAGTGTTTGAGATGTGTTCAGGCTTTAAACTATCTTCCTGTTGTTGTGAAAAACATAATGACAAGCTCACCTATAGCATCTTAATTGGATTAAATGCTCATAAACTAATTGAAAGATATGAGGGGTATGATGAATGACGTTTATTTCCATTTACTGAGACGTGTAGTGAGGGTCTCTGTCTCTAAGCTAGACAGGATGTTGTGGGGCTGCAGAGAAACAGAGATTATAGATAATGGGGGCAGGGAGAAATACACCATCTCTGACTGATAACATCAACCACACGGCCAAGGTGACAAACACCAAAAACCTGTTGTGCTTTATTTGTCTCTTACCCATGGTGGAGTCTTAGCGGAAGTTAGGGACGGCTGTTGTGCAAAACTCGTAGATTTCACATCTAGGCTAAAACAGGGCCATTAAAATAGGAAAACAGGGCCATTAAAATAGGGGAGTGAGGTAGATTTCCAGACATTCTGTCTTATGAGCAGCTGGTGTGCCAGATAAGTTCTTTATAAACACAAGCTGTTTTTAGACATCATTTCCGTTATGATGTTTCCGTTTATATTGTGTGTGTGTGTGTGTGTGTGTTTGGTGGGGGGGCTGAACATTACAAAAGACAAGGATGAACTGTGTAAGAAAACAAACTGAAAAGGATAAATATAAGTAACTAGAAATAAGGGTGACGTATGCAAGATTCACAAGATACCTTTCCACACTGAATTGGACAAAAGTGTGGCAGTGTTGAATATTATCGTCAAAGGTTAAGTGGAATCATTAACGGGCACCGCTCTAATGGTGGCAGAAACATCCTGGGTATTTGGCCAAGATCACCATTATATTGGTATTTATTTGCAAAAGCATCAGCTACTCTTCCTGGGGTCCAAATGAAACATGACATAATACATAGTACAGAATATTATTAGGCAAGGACTGAAATACACTGTACATGTCACGCCCTGGCCATAGAGAGGCTTTTATTCTCTATTTTGGTTAGGCCAGGGTGTGACTAGGGTGGGCATTCTAGTTTCTTGATTTCTATGTTTTGTATTTCTATGTTTTGGCCGGGTATGGTTCTCAATCAGGGACAGCTGTCTATCGTTGTCTCTGATTGGGAATCATACTTAGGCAGCCTTTTTTCCTTTGGTGTTTGTGGGTAGTTATCTTTGTTAGTGGCACTATAGCCCTGTTAAGCTTCACGGTCGTGTCTTTGTTTCTTGTTTTGTTGGCGACATTTAGAATAATAAAGGAAAATGTACGCTTACCACGCTGCACCTTGGTCTCCTTCCGACGACGGCCGTGACAGTACATACATTTAACACATCAAACATACACACAATATCTAGGTCTAATACATGAACATAATACAATGCAAATTACAATACAAGATTTATAAAATGGCTGTCTCTTCACAGTCTCTTTGTGCGGTAAGGTGTTATTTTATCTTCTTTTTTATCTGGCTTTATTGCTAGCTTGAGTTACCTGGGGTGGCAGAGTTCCATGTAGTCATGGCTCTACTTAATACTGTGTGTTTCCCAGCCTCTGTTCTGGACCTGGAGACTGTGAAGAGACTTCTAGTTATATGTTATGTGTTGTACTGATAAGTGTCCGAACTGTGTGCCAACTGCTTGAACAGACAGTTCGGTACCTTCACATCAATTCCTTGCACAAAGACCAATAGTGGCACAGTCAATCTCTCCTGAACTTTGAGACTGGAGAGATTGACATGCATGTTACTGACACTTGTCCTCTGTGTACATCTAACTGCAATGTACCTACGTCCCTCTTTGCAGCACATGACCACAAAGCTGGGCCGTAGTCCAGGTGCAACAAAACTAGGGGATGTAGTACCTGTGTGGTTGACTGAGATGTGAAGGCAGAGCAATGCTCTACCATGGCCAGACCTCTTTCCATGGTATGAACTGAGGGGTAGGACTTCTATTGAAACAAATTCTGCAGAAATAGGGAAGTGGTAATGTGTCACCATGACAGACTCCTCTAGGGGTAAGTGAGCTAAAGAACAAAACTTGTTGTGGTTGTGGGAAGCAGACATTGCATGCGACGTGTAAGTGACTGCTCTGAAAAGTCTTAATTTTAACCAATTCAGAAATTAAATATTGATTTGCAGGTCAGGAGTGTCCGTATAATATTTTCCTTGTGAAGCCTCATGTCCTCACCACTAACTCTGGCTACGCCCCTCCCTTGCCACTCACCACACCAGTCCCCACTCTGCTCATTAGCACTCCCACACTATATAAGCAGCAGTTTTCCCCTCCAGCAGTCCTTTCCTGTATGTGAATGCATGGGGCGGCCAACCTACGTTTTCCTTTCCATGTTGTGCGTGACTGACACATTTAGAACAGTACGCATTAAAGATGTGATGTTAATAATATTCAAATCAAATTTTATTGGTCACATACACATGGTTAGCAGATGTTAATGTGAATGTAGAGAAATGCTTGTGCTTCTAGTTCCGACCGTGCAGTAATAACTAACAAGTAATCTAACAATTTCACAACAACTACCTTATACACACACAAGTGTAAAGGAATGAATAAGAATATGTACATATAAATATATGGATGAGTGATGGCCGTGCGGCATAGGCAAGATGCAGTAGATGGTATAGAGTACTGTATATACATATGAGATGAGTAATGTAGGGTATGTAAACATTATATAAAGTGGCATAGCTAAGATCCTTTTAGTTTATATGCTGCTATAATTTTCCTTGTTACAATTTCCTGTCAGTCCAGCATATTAGATATAGTACCTTCAGAAAGTATTCATACCCCATGACTTAATCCACATTTTGTTGTGTTACAGCCTCAATTCATAATGGATTAAAGTTGTAACGGGTGCTCTCCTCCTCTTCGTCTGAAGAGGAGGAGTAGGGATTGGACCAAAACGCAGCGGTAGATGAAGACATGATGAATTTATTAAACAAACGACGAAACACGAAATAACACTTGAKTAATACAAAACAACAAAACGACGTAGACTGACCTAAAACATGAGAACTTACATATAGACGAAGAACGCACGAACAGGTACAGACTACAAACAAACGCTACAGTCCCGTGTGGTACGAACATACATACAGACACGGAAGACAACCACCCACAACAAACAATGTGAAACAACCTACCTTAATATGGTTCTCAATCAGAGGAAACGTAAAACACCTGCCTCTAATTGAGAACCATATCAGGCAACCCATTAACCAACATAGAAACACATAACATAGAATGCCCACCCCAACTCACGCCCTGACCAACTAAACACATACAAAAACAACAGAAAACAGGTCAGGAACGTGACAAAAGTGATTGTTTTTCTCACCCATCTACACACAATACCCCATCATGAAAAAGTGAAAGCATGTTTTTAGACATTTTATTTTATTGAAAATAAAATACAGAAATATCTAATTTACAGATATACTCACACACCTGAATCAATACTATGTAGAAGCACCTTTGGCAGTGATTACATCTGTGAGTCTTTCTGGGTAAGTCTCTAAGAGCTTTCCAACCCTAATTTGTACAACATTTGCACCTTTTTCTTTTCATATTTCTTCAAGCTCTGTCAAATTGGTTGTTGATCATTGTTAGACAACCATTTTCAGGTCTTGCCATAGATTTTCAAGCAAAATTAAGTCAAAACTGTGGATTAGACACCAGCTGGAATGTGGATTTGGTCAACGGGTGGGTCTAATCCTGAATGCTGACTGGAGAAGTAAAAAAAATAACTATTTTTACGCTATTCCTTCTGACTGCGTAATCCACTGTCTCATCAACCCAGCCAGGCAATTCATAAACTTGATCTCCACTATAAAAAAGCAGCTAGACATTATCTCAAATTTCTTTTAGACTAACATTGAGATTCTTTTATAAACCTTGTCTGTCTTTCCGAGATTTGCAAAATTGTTTCAATATTAAAATTCGATCTCCAGCTGTCCCATAAAAATGAACTGATCAAAGAGACAGGTAGGCAGCTTTTCTCAGCCAGTCAAAATCATGAATCAGCATAATTTTTATGGATATATACAAAGAGCTATCAATAGAAAACAGGTAGAACTAAACAACGTGCAACTAGTTTGAAGTCTTTCCATTTTCAGTTGGAATTTATTGTGTTAGCTGTGTTGTTGGCTAGCTCCTCTGAACTATGTTTCTTTGCCAGGTGAAGTCGTGTATCATTAGCTCATTGTTATGGATGCGTCCAAATAAATGTCACTAGAAAACAGCTTAAACAAATGCAGCTACTGTTGCTATTCTAGCTGCACTGTTTGACGTGACTAAGTTAGCTAGCAAGCAAGCAGGGATAAGAACGTTGCCAGCCAATATGGCAATTTCACATTAAGAACGAACGTCCATAGATACAGAACAAAGAGACTGAATGACTGGGTCTCGCTCCGGAAACCAAACCGAGAGAATGGACAAACTTGCCGGGACTATATCTTCTGCAAGGATTAAATAGTGTGAATAAATTAATCAAAATAACATTTTTGTGATAATACCCTTGAAGCTGGTGTTTGGAGGATATATTGGCACGGTTTGCAGACACCTGTGCCAACATATCCTCCAAACACCGGTTTCTCAGGCATTATCACAATAGTTTAACCACTACGAAACATAATATGCCCACACAGTATTAAAATACACATCACTTAGATATCCCTTGAATTATGCTAAAGAACAATCACAAACAACCAATGTATGGTTATGAATTATTATTAAAAGGAAAACATGTCAATTCACTTTCAATAAACAGTTCATGTTGAAAACATGTTATACACCAACAATTATTATCAGCACCTTTGAATCGCTAAATCAATCACAGATATAACGTAAACTCACCCCATTCCGTATAAATGTGCGCAACCGCAACATTCAAACGAGGCTACAAAGAAAACTAATGGGACTGTAGCGACTGTGTTTACTTCAAAATCGGGGGTGTGAACTAGGTTTCTATTCAAGCTTTGATCGACATGGTAATGGCTCTATAGTATTGGAGAAAAAACGGACCCTCCGTTACATCGTGACGTGTCATGTCGTAACGTTCAGCAACTAAAGCAACTAATTATTTCTTACAATCTCTCTCCACCAGGTGTAGCACTTCTCTAATCGTTTAAAAACAAGAAATGGACATTGACGGGGGTAAGGGGGTAGTCATTTTTTGCATCATCATTGCATGCGATCATCATTCTCAAAGCCGCTGTTTACTTCTAAGATCACCATCCTAAAAACTCGATTCAAATTCGACACAAACCTTCAAATAGGTATGTAATGACACATTATATGAACTCTTCATAGTGTTTTATTTACATTTTAGAGGCGATAAGGTGATAAGTTGGACAAATCGAGTGAAAAAAAGCAATTTTCCCACACATCTCTCCTTCTCACTATCATGCAATTGTAAGGACCAAGGCGATGTACGAGTTTACGTGAGTTTACGTTAACGTTATACACACTAATTAGTACTGATCTGGTACCAAGGTTTTAACACCTCAGAGTGCTCATATATACTTTAAATATGGATCCCCTTCAACACAATAAAAGAAACATCAAAAAATGATTTGTCCCAAATAAACTCACGATCCTGTGTCCACGAATACATTCCAGGCTTTACTGGCAAGTGAACCGAGGCGCATCGCGCGAACGTAAACCACTATCGTTACAGTCGTCAACGGACCTGTGGCTGTGCCACTGAAACAAGGCTCTACAGTTCCTTTTGTGAAAACCTCAAAAAACAATGCAGTCCTCTTCAATTAAACGGGACCACTGGAACTATTATCTCCTCTCTCTTTTACCACAACCAGTGACATCACTGGTGAGCAAATTACACAACTTTAAACTGCTTGAAACAACTAGTTAGCAAACGTTGATACATTGTCATTTTCGAGAATTATCTCTTCTCTCGCGCGTCGCACTGTTGCCTAGCAGCCGGTCAGTCTCCCAAATATGTCCAACATCAGTGGAGTCTGCTGAGGGGAGGAAGGCTCATAATAATGGCTGGAACGGAGCCAATGGAATGGAACCATGTGTTTGATACCATTCCACTTAATCCACTCCAGCCATTACCACAAGCCCATTCTCCCCAGTTAAGGTGCCACCAACCTCCTGTGTCCCACATGCAACAATGTCAGAGAGAGAGAGAGAGAGATGCAGAGCAATGGGTAGGAGACCATTGAGCGTTGAAGAAAATGTATCTTTGCATGACATTTAATCTGAGTAACCCATTGAAATGGAAAATGATCAAATCCTTTCTCTGGATATTACTCTTGCTCGAGAGTGGTAAGTATGTCTTGCCAAACTGAGAGTCATTTACAAAAGTAGCCTACTCTCATGTTACATGACTCTTGAATAAGCTATATTATTACAAAAGTGCAGAAAGCAATGCTGTTATAATTTCCCTTTTTGGGCATGTCATTATTGTAAAAGAGAAAATGTGTTCTCAATGACTTACTGGTTAAATAAAGGTAAAAATAGTCTTATTTAGTGTTCATGAGTTATAAATGTGAACTAGGCTACACCTAGGAGCCATAACTACGACTCAATAATAATAATACAAAGACAATACAAACAAAAAAGTAAGTAGGTCACTGCATACTGTAAAAGTAGAAATAAATTAAGGCTAGTCTATCATGTGCTTGGCTTGGATCAGGGATAGCCTACAGGATTTAGTCCTGTTAATGTCTTGTATTGATGTAGCTACTGCCCTTAGCCTATGTTTTATTTCTTCCTTTCAGATCTGATTGATGCTGTAAATGTGTCGGGAAGAGAGGGAAGGAAAGTAACTTTACCGACTGGACTTACTGAACTACCTACTGTTATAGCATGGTCTTTCTCTTTGAATCATTCAGATTCAATTGATAACATAGCTCTGCTGAATGCTGGTGTAATTAAAACGGACTACAGTAGGAAGTTCAAAGACAGACTGAAGCTGGATACTCAGACTGGATCTCTCACCATCAGAAACCTCACCATCAACGACTCTGGACTTTATAAAATATTTATCATCACTACACAGAGTTCATCTAAGATTGCAAATCTAACTGTCTATGGTGCGTGTCTGGCTTCTTTTTTTACTTCCCTTTTTTCGATTCTCTCATTTAGTCTGTTACCCAGAGTTGTTTTCAATGAAGATCAAGAAAGACCTTTGTATTTAGTTACTTGTTTTTAAACTAACATTTACCATGGCTGATCTGAGTCTGCCACATGTTTGCAAAGGAAGTAGCCCACTTCTTCATATATGTGTGGATTTCATTTATGATATCTAAGTTTTACTGTAACACATTATTTTTAATCTCTGTTTGTCATTGAGTCACTACTTAATCATTCTGCTATCCCAGCCTCAGTGTCTGCTCCTCACATCAGTCGCTCAGTGGACAGTCCATTTGAAAAAGTGAGCTGTTCATTGGTGTGCACTGTGAAGAACGGGAGAGAGGTGATCTTGTCCTGGTACAGAGGAGAGGAGATATTCAACCAGACCAGCAGCCCTGATCTTCTCACCAATCTCTCTCTCCCTCTGGAGTTTAACAAAAGAAATGTTGACACCTACAGTTGTGAGGCTTCCAACCCTGCTGACTCAAAACCAACTCCACTCAACATTGAAACGCTCTGCCCTCAATTGTTCTCACGCTCTGCCATCAAAGGTATGTCAACACTGCAAATAGTATTGTTTTTCCTTTTTGTGGGTCAGTGAGAGCCAACACCCAGACAGTGTCTGATCTTCATTTCCTCACTAACAACTTATTTTGTAGGATAGTAAGGGGAGAAATATTTTAACAGTAAAACCTGAGGGTAGTTTTTACAAAATCCCTCAACATGCGTATTATCATATTGTAATTATTTTAACTTATGTATTACAGCAAGCTGATTTCTGTATTTATATGCCAATGAGCCGTGTAGCCTACTTTATAATACCTTCATCAATGTCATTCATCAGTATTGACTAAAGCACATGGCATGGGTTTGAACAGCTGAATTTCACTTAGACAGGAAGAATAGAGGCTGCAGGTGAATACAGGGCAAGGCCACATACAACATACAGTTGATTAACAAATATGGTAGATGAGAAAAAGTGAATGAAAAAGATATGACAAGCAATGCCAAATGAGTGACTGAACAGTTCCCTCCCTCCCCCCACCCTCCATTTTACTCCTGACAGAGTCTGGCCCCATCGCACTGGTCACATTGTTAGCAGTTGGGATAATAAGTGGTGGTATATACTGGGCAGTTAAAATAAGAACATGTGGAGGTAAGTACAATCTGTGTTACAGTTCACATCATACAGAGCACCCTGAAGGTAACAAACACAGAACATAGGTAATTGTGTAATATCATGCCTTTTCCCTAAATGTCAATGCAGCCTGCAAGCAAAGTGAAGAAGACCAACATTATGCTGATGTGAACTTTCAGAGATTGGTAAGGTCAATGTTTATGGATGTGTGCATGCACTGTGTATATATGTGTGCATGCACTGTGTATATGTGTGTGCATGCACTGTGTATATATGTGTGCATGCACTGTGCATATATGTGCGTGCATATTATGATTCTTTCTATGCAACTTCTGTATCTGTGAAAACACACACACATTTTAGGATGGAAGTGGTCACTTGTTGTTGGCTTGTATAACATACCAGCCAATGTGATAATACAGAATACAGAATACACAAGAACAAGCACAGTTTGCAAATGGGTGGATCTTATTGAATTATAGGCTTCTGTTTCTAATTGTTTATGTGCTGGCTTTACAGTCTTATATATAATCCGGTATCTGGCACCGGAGGAGTCTGTTCACCAGAGGAGTCTGTTTTGTACGCAGATGTCAGAATCTCACCTTCTGTCAGACAGGACTGGATTCAATCACTCCTCTCTCAAAGCTGTGACTTGGCGTGGTTTAGAGGCTTGTGTGTCTCAATGACCCTGAGAGCTACGCCGGAGGGGCTTTGGCCCTGGTAGATTTAGCCATTCCGGATGGTCTCCGGTGAGGGCCAGACCAACGACAGCATTGGTCCTACATGTTTCACGTTGGCATGTGCTATAGTCGGCAACCATCACTCTGACAATGTTACATGCTCTGTTTACAGTTGAAGTCAAGTTACATTACATTACGTTGTAGTCATCAAACTCATTTTTCACCACTCCCACATGTACTGTTAACAAACTATAGTTTTGGCAAGTCGGTTTGGACATCTACTTTGTGCATGACACAATAATTGTTCCAAAACTGTTTACCGACAGATATTTCACTTATAATTCACTGTATCACAATTCCAGTGGTCAGAAGTTTACATACACTAGAGACTGTGACTTAAACAGTTTGAAAAGATGTTGAAATTATGTCATGGCTTTAGAAGCTTCTGATAGGCTAATTGACATCATTTGAGTCAATTGGAGGTGTACCTGTGGATGTATTTCAAGCCTACCTTCAAACTCAGTCCTCTTTGCTTGATTCATGGGGAAATCAAAAGAAATCAGCCAAGACCTCAGAAAATAATTGTGGACCTCCACAATCTGGTTCTTCTTAAGCATATTACAAATGCCTGAAGTACCAGTTCATCTGTCAAACAATGTACGCAAAGTATTAAACACCATAGGACCCTGCAGCCGTCATAACCGCTCAGAAGGATATGCATTTGTCTCCTAGAGATTAACCTGTTGGGCTGCAGGGGCAGTATTGAGTAGCCAGATAAAAGGTGCCCATTTCAAACAGCTCGTACTCAATTCTTGGCCGTACAATGCATATTATATTACTATTGGATAGAACACATCTCTAGTTTCTAAAACCGTTTGAATTATATTGTGAGTCAACAGACAGCTCATTTGCACAAACTTCCTGACCAGGAAGTGAAAGTCTGAATCGAGGCTCTGTTCTACTCCTGCCTATAATGGGCATGATACGTATTAGTATACATGCACACTTCTAGACCTTCCCCTGGTTCAGAGGCGGTGAGAGAAGAAATTTATGTGTATCTTGCTCTAAGTGGAATACAAGCTCTTGTATGACGTGTCCCCATTTCTTGTTTTCGGAGAGCGCGAGGAGGTACCTGGATTTGCTTCGTTTAGCTGCCGTTATAGGCGACTACTATTCGGCTTTGATTTTATGTATACAGTGACCATATCTCGTAAAGTATTTTTTTCAATATGTTTAATTTCAATTATGAAATTTTTCGGAGTTTTGCCGTGTTCCGTTCTCTTCCGTTGTTGACACGAGAGATTCGCGCCACTTGCTAGTGCGCTTGCTAATTCAAGAGGGAAAAATGACTTCTAATTCAAACAACGATTGTTCTTGACAAAGACCCCTGTCCAACATTCTGATGGAATCAGCAAAGTAAGAAACGATGTTATTTATATGCTATTTCATTATATCTGTCCGATACACATCTGAACCTAGTCTCGGCGCCCACTTTGTACTCCGCTATATCCTAAGCCTGGATTCGTCTAATGCAAAGTTATTTTTAGAATTCTAACACGCGATTCTAAGAACAACTGATCTATCTCTCCTATACAACATGTATCTTTTAGTTATGTTTATGAATAGCTCATTTGTCAGAATATGTGTGTCAGAAAACAAGTTTCAACAAAACATATCCAACAACGTTGTGGGCAATCTAGCTACTAGCATAACTGTATAAAGCACTGCATTTCAGCTCAACGATATGCACAATTTCGGAACAACAATAATGACGAATCTTACGTTCTACGTAATAACCTAGACGCTAATAGAGAACATGTCATCTGTATATGATATCACAGGGTTATCAAAAATGATATATCTTTACGTTTGTTACGACTCTAACCTTTTGCTACATGGTGACCAATGGCAGTTGTTCGCTATTGCGTGTAAGCTACTTACACGCTATGTGTGTTTCGCTGTAAAACACTAATAAATCCGAAATTTGCTGGAATCACGCAATGCCTTCATTCATTGCGGCTTACCAATATGTATTTCAGAAATGTTTTATGATGAGTAATTAGGTATGACTTGTGTTGTCTTAATTTTATGGCCTGCTCGGTGCAAGTCATGATTTGTAGCTGCCAATGAACTATATGATAAACCTAAATTTGCACATTTTACTCCACAAACATAGATTTATTCGAATACAGTTATAAACTGTCATCCTGATGAAGTTGTCTTCTTGGTTAGTTTGTTGGTTCTTGTTAGTTAGGTTTGTGTGCATGCTACCTGTGCTGTGTGAAAATGTCTGTCCTTTTATTTGTGGTGTGAGCTAACATAAATACGTCTGCTTTCGCTGAAAACATTTTAAAATCCGACATGTTGCTGGATTCACCAAGATGTGTACCTTTCATTTGCTGTATTGGACTTTTTAATGTGTGAAAGTTAAATATTTAAAAAAATATATTTTGAATTTCGCGCCCTGCACTTGAGGCTGTTTCATATTGATCCCGACTTAGGGCTTGCAGCCAGTTACATACTTTGGTGTTAAAAATTGCAAATCAATCCCAGAACACCAACAAAGACCTTGTGAAGATGCTGAAGAACAGGCTAAATGTTCTTACACAGTAAAACGAGTCATATGACATAACCTGAAAGGCCGCTCCGCAAGAGAAGCCACTGCTCCAAAACTGCATAAAAAAGCCAGACGGTTTGCAACTGCACAGGACAAATATCATACTTTTTGAGGAATGTTCCTCTGGTCTGATGAAACAGAAAGAAACTGTTTGGCCATAATGACCATCGTTATGTTTGGAGAAAAAGGGGAGGCTTGCAAGCCGAAGAACACCATCCCAACCTATATAATGAGGGTGCAGCATCATGTTGTGGGGGTGCTTTGCTGTAGGAGAACTGGTGCACTTCACAAAATAGATGGCATCATGAGGCAGGAAAATGATGTGGATATATTACGCAACATCTCAAAAATCAAGTCAGAAGTTTAAGCTTGTCGCAAATAGGCTTCCAAATGGACAATGACCCCAAGCTAACTTCCAAAGTGTGCAAAACCGGCTAAGGACAACAAAGTCAAAGGTAGTGAGTGGCCATCTACAAATCCCTGACCTCAATCCATAGAAAATGTGGGAACTGAAAAAGCGTGTACGAGCAAGGAGGCCTACAAACATGACTCAGTTACACCAGCTCTGTCAGGACGAATGAGACAAAATTCACCCAATTTATTGTGGGAAGCTAGTCGAAGGCTACCCGAAACATTTGACCCAAGTTAAACAATTTAAAGGCAATGCTACCAAATACCAATTGAGTGTATGTAAACTTCTGACCCACTGGGAATGTAATAAAAATTAATAAAAGCTGAAATAAATAATTTTCTCTACTATTATTCTGAAATTTCACATTCTTAAAATAAAGTGGTGATCCTAACTGACCTAAGACAGGGCATTGTTACTTGGATTAAATGTCAAGAATTGTGAAAAACTGAGTTTAAATGTATTTGGCTAAGGTGTATGTAAACTTCCGACTTCACTGTATATTCCTGCATTGTCAGATTAGTACGTAACGCATCATCCATCTGATCCACATAATCGTGTATTCCTTCTTTCTGTATCTGTATAGTTACTAATTTTACAAATTTTACAATCTAAACAATATATTCCCAACTGTAGTTAAGAATCCCTCAATTTCATCATCTGCTGTCGCCGGGTCACACGCTTCGCTTCCGGAGGACCAAGACGACATTCTATATCCCTGTGTCAGTGTTGGCAACATGGCCCGTGGCAAAAGCGAGTGTACAACATGATTTCAATCTCCAGCATGGAACCCCAAACAATTATACCCTGTTTCCTCAGGAAACTGATACATTCCTGTCCCCCCTCTACCGGATCAGGCGCCTCTTTCATAATAGTACGCATCTCGCTCATGCTCAGTGGCTGATGGTGATGCTGAATTTGGAATGAATCTGCWGATAGGCAAGCAACTAGTAGCCTATGATGGCTAGTCTACTCCTTTACTGTCCAAGATCCTTATATGTTATGTTCAGAGTTACACCAACTCTTACACACAGAGTTAGTTTAKTATGGAAATATGYCCTTGGGATCCTTTTTGTTTTTTAAAATTATTTCTTAATGAATTGAAAGTAAAGTTTCAAAGGTTTCCAAAACCGTATTGCAACCGAGGATTATTAACATTTAGACAGAGCGTTGTCGTGACTGCTGTACAATTGTAACACCTGAATCTTCGTAGGCCTTTCTGAAAACACATCGATCTKGAAGTCTTACATTGACAACACATGCATTGATCTTGAAATATTGATGACWATTCAGAGAGTAGGATAAGCCATCTTCAGATAAGCCTTCCCTTAGCTACAAAAATATTTTAGTGCAGTGGGAATGTATATATTGCAGTTATTACAATCCTACTGCAATACAACATCCGAAAGAACACAGTTATGCCCCCGTTTACATCGTGAAGTATTTAATGACGCCGTACGTCATCTTCATGCAATCTTGTTCCGCTACTACATGGAGAGCTCAGGGAGGGTTTCACAAAACGGAAGACAAAATATAGGAGAACCTAGTCTCTCGTCAGGGATCGCATTTATTTTGGGAGATTGCAAAATATGACATTTTCATTCAAGACTGTGGAAACATATTGTTTTAGTTGATAATAAAACATGTTTGGTTTAGTTACTTTTTCATCCACTTGTTTCTATAACTTCTAGCAAGTCAAGCTAGCTTACAGAGCAGCTACCTAGCTAGCTAAAAGCTACACTATACTGTAGCTATCAACCTGTTTTTAATTATCATATAAAACAAATGCCATTACCATTACAATAAACTAAAACGGGAGTTAAGTCATTAAAATAGTACTCACTTAAAGGAATGGGAAATGTACAATTTGCTAGCTATCCCATAAACCCATTGTCGAAAGCGACATATTTTTTATCTTCTTCTGTGGTTTGACAACTTCTTGATCTTTGGAAAGATTCAAAGTATGCAGCGTCTGTCTCGCAAAGGAACCACAAGGAGGCATTGCATTTCCACTCCACCGTGGATGGTCCTCTTTCAAATGAATGACATCCGGCGCAATGTAACAGAGTGCTTACATTAATGTGAATGAATCCTATGAATTAAAATGGTCAATTTAGGTACAATCAATTAGCRTAATTTCTCAGAGATCAAATTATATRTCAACWCYTGTTTTTATAGAAATGCGAATATTATCTGTTTCTAACGACAGAAATGATTTCAGATCAATSTGAGATGGTGGGTGTCATGGCTTGCTGAAGTGACAAGGAATGAACCAATAGATAAACAGAATGTAAACTGCCTGAAGGCCCAAAAAACAGGATCAGGCCAGATATGGTGTGTTAATACTGAATGTTAATATCCATTGTGAGAGAATGAAAAATAGTAGTAAATGTGTCAAGACAAAACAAAGCAGTTCAGAAGTAAATGGAATAAAAACGTGCACAACTGCAGGGTGAAAATAACTGAAAAACAAATAGCCTTTATAGAAATATAAATGTTTGAGTTGTCAGATGCTATATCTTTTCAACACTCTAGGGGGAGTAAAGAACGGTATATTTGAAACTTATCCAGCATTCTGCAGCTACCATCAGAGTTGCATGTCTCTTTCTATGACCGTGGTGTGGTCATTTTATTTACATATGATCAGAAGCAGAGCTGATAGGAATGTGTTTTACAGAATACAGGCCTACACAGACGACTTCTGATCTTCTGTACATCACAGTTCTATCTGCAAGGTTCTTTGAATAAGCGCCTGACGTTAGTCTAATAACAAAACCCACAAACGGAGAGAGTGTGGGAGACTCTTATGGTTGCTCAATTAAGACTACAAATATACATGTATCAAAATGAACATGTCAGCCAATGTGGATTTCCCAGAGTCAACCCCTTCATCATCCCCAGAGTATAGTGTGTGCATGCATATGTATGTGTGCATGCACGATTGCATGCTGTGTAGAAATGAGCTTCTTTCTCACCATAGCGTGTGGTTATCGCTTCTCTGTCTGTTCACTTTGTAGTCAGTAGCCTATATGGGTCAGTCACTCTCATTCTCACTTGCTTATAGGAGAGATGTGGTACCTTCCTCCAGCACTGTACAGCTTCTCTTACGCAAAATAGCTCACGCCACAAACCATGCTCTCAATCCCTTTTGGATAAGAAAGGAGATATAACAGACATAACAGACTGACCCTAGCCCCCCGACACAGACACAAACTATGACTGCATAAATACTGGAGGCTGAGACAGGAGGACTCGGGAGACACTGTGGCCCCGTCCGACGATAACCCCGGACAGGGCAAAGTAGGCAGGATTTAACCCCACCCACTTTGCCAAAGCACAGCCTCACACCACTAGAGGGATATCTTCAAACCACCAACTTAATACCCTGAGACAAGGCCGAGTATAGCCCACAAAGATCTTCCCCACGGCACGAAGAGGAGGAGGAGGAAGATCAAGAAGAGGAGGAGGAAAATAGCCTGGATAAATCCAGTATGTTTGTGCTATCATACCAACTCCTTGTCTGTCCTTGTCATGCCAAACACCAGCATGTTTGGCATGACAATGAGTGAAAAGGATTTTGCATGATGGCACAGGCTGGATTTCTCCAGGCTTCAAGCACACACCATAAACCTGGAACTATAATTAACTAAGTTGAGTTAGCATTATGCCATAGGCTCTGTAATATATGCAGATTTAACAAATTGGTGCAATTATCGCGCATTAATTTGAACTTGTCTGTCTGGGAAAATACTAAAGCCCCACTCTTTGAAAAACAACGAAACAGCAACTCTGCCACTTGGTTTGCTATAAAGCTGAGGAATGGGGCTGGAGAAACGTAACCATAGAAAGTCCCACCAAGTTACCTACTTTAAAATGGTGTATGTTTTCGATGTTCAATGGCACTGACCATACTCAAGTTTTGTGCAAAGTGCGCTCTCTATCCAACTCTAGGAAGTGAGGTTACTTAAAAACTGTGATGCAGCCTTTGCTTGAGTAGCTTTCTCAGGAGCGGTTAGTTGAGTTTTTATACAAGAAAAGGCAAGTGGTGAATTTCTTAACAATTATGTTCAGGTCTCTTATCATGTGGACTTTAGACTTGATATTACTTTTTCATTCAAATATTTTTTATTGAACACACACAGGAATGGTGTATAGGTATAAAAGGCAGGAATACAATTCTTATCTAAACATAGAAGAGCAGACAGAAACAAAAAGACCCAGAGTTCTGGGTACAAAACAAATATTGCAAAACAAGACATACAGAACAAGGACAGGTAGAAAGAAAGAGGGTAGCTGTCACCCCCCACTTCTTCCCCCCCTTTATCCCTCCCCCACTTCTTCCCCCCCCTGTATCCCTGCCCACTTCTTCCCCCCCTTTATCCCTTCCCTTATCCCCTCCCAACTGCTCGGTGGCGGTGTCAGCACATGCTGCCCAAAGATGTATTAAAATTACTATGAGAAGTGTGTTAAAAAGTACAAATTCACCAGCGCCAGAATGGTCCAAGAAGAGAGGCGGAGGCTGCCAGATTTGATCAAATGTTGATACTTTATGTTCAGAATATATCTAATCCTTTCTAAGTGTACAGTGTTTGCCAATTCGCTGACCATAATTTGGTAGTGGGCGCATCCTTCTTTTTCCAAAACAACAAGATTCTTTTTTCCGTAATGAGACTGTAAGAGATGAGTTGTTTTTGAGGTTTGGTTAATCCGTTTAGGAATCAGACACTCCCAGGATTATTCAGAAGCGGGTCTGGGTCAATTGAAGTCTCCAGTACTTCAGAGAGGATCCTAAAAATTCCACACCAGTAACATACAAGCTAGAGCATCAGCGGCAAAAGGCCAAGTGGAGTAGTGTACCTGTGCCACTGGGACATTTATACACACATAGGGATGTAATCCAGGAATATCCTATTGCAGTTTGTTTTAGAATTATGTAATCTGTGTATACCTTGAATTGTATGAGATCGATGTCTGGAGTTAATGGAGCAGGTGTGGGATATACTCCAAGCCTATTCTTTCAGTCTGCCACCAAAAGTCACGTCCCCTAGTTTTCCTCCGATTTTCCTGACAGGCATCTGTAGAAGGTGTCGTAACCGGATTGAAAAAGCATCATATAAACGAGATAATTCAGGTTTGGTCTGAGTGGGGATGTTTTATGCATCCCGTCGAAACATGAAGGCTTAGCGTTCCCAAATTTGGGAGTGTTTTCTAACATAGTCTCTGAATTTGTAGGTAGTCTGAAAAGTTACTTCTTCGGAAGATATATAAGTTTCCCTCACAACTCAAAGGAAGCCAAAGTCCCTTCTATATATAATCCATGGTATTATCCCAACTTCCCCATTGCTCAAAGCGTGTTATCCAAGGTTAAGGGGGCAAAGAGGGGTTCCTGGCAACAGGCGAGCATGAATGACCATTGGTCTAAAGCTCAAGTGGGATAATGTGCTTCCAGATTCTGGACTGTGCTACTGTATATGGATTGTTACGATAAAGGGACTCCCAGATTGACAGCGACAATATCACACACAATAGAGAACGGGTGACACTCTCCTCGCTCCAGTACTAAGCCAGCGGGTGACGGATGTGTGTCATCAGCAAAAAACGTAACAGCGCGGAGGTAGCGGACCCCCCCCCCCCCACGTAAATAAAATATAAAAATTTGGGAGAGACAATCCCTCCTTCCATTTGATTTGCAGAGGGTTTTTTACTATCCTTGGTGTTTATAATCCCGAGATGAAAGGATTAATAATGTGAGTCCAGTTGTTTCATTGAAGATTTGGTATGAATTTTACTGGCTTC
>NW_019942777.1:102095-109684 GCF_002910315.2 Salvelinus sp. IW2-2015 | reverse complement strand
TATTGGTCTAGCACACAGTTAAGGTCCCCTCCGATGACCAGGTTAGTGTGGGAGATATCTGGAATCAGGGCAAGGACTCTTTTGAAAAAAGAGGGGTTATCAATGTTTGGCCCATAGATATTTAGTAGAGTTACAGAAGTAGAGTGGATCTCTCCTATTACGATCACATAACGACCCTCTTTATCCACAATAGTGGTTTTATGTAGAAAGGGAATTCCTTTCCGTACCAGAATCGCTGTGCCTCTCGTTTTGGCAGAGAAGTTAGAGTGATACACATGCCCCACCCACCTGCATTTAAGTCTGCTATGAGAATTATTTTTCAGATGGGTTTCTTGCAAAAATATAATATCAGACGAGAGTGCTTTCAAGTGGGCTAGGACCTTGCCTCTCTTAATTGGTTCGTTTAAACCCTTGACATTCCAGGAAGTGAATGTGAGCCCCGCCCCCCTCTCATTTGTAGTTCCTATGGTGGCCTGCATAACATGTAACTCAATAAAAAGGTAAGAAAGCGCACCAAACCATCACGATTAGCATATGTAGCAGCTACACCCGAGCAGTATCCAACCAGCCCCTCCCCCCCTGCAAGCACCTTTACTTCCCACCCTGTTACCCTACTTTCCCCACTATTTACCCCCCCGATCAACCCACCTTTAACAGGCATACACAAATAGGAGAGAAAAAATTTGAACAATTAAAATAATAAACACATTGTCTGGCCGATGCCAAAAAAGCACGGCGCGACCTCGAACAAGAGGTAAAACAAAAATAAAATCCCAACTATACGTTCACCTCTCACTATCCTAGAACTTCTACTAACATATGAACTGAGGAGGCTCCCGCGAATAAAGTGTTCAATTAGCATCTAATAAACCTAAAGAGAATAAATTGCAACTTAAACATATTGCGCACTTAAGCGTCATCTTGGGTCAATCCCTGAGATAAGCAAGATATAGCATCACAAGATTATATTGCTAAGCAATGCCGGTCTAAACAAGAACCATCCGCAACCGACAGACAGCAGGACATTTACATATTGTGGGTTAGATCGGAAACAAGATTTTTCTGAAATAAACGTACCCCCCCCCGTCAGAAAAAGGTTATATATATATATATATATATACACATATACATACACATACATATACATACATACATACATACACACACACACATACCCCCCCAAAAAAGACATATAAAAGTATATATTTAAAAAAATATATATATACATATACCCACACACACCCATACCTATATACATATGCATATATACACATACACACACATACATACAGACATTCATGCCCCAGAGTAATAATCTACACTAATTTAAAATATACACATACATAATAGTAAAATGCTAAGAGAAAATAATTATAAAGTACAAATAATAATTATATGTACGCACACCTACACAGACACTACAGAGGGCTGGTGGGGATCTAATCGGGAGAGCGGCCCTCGGCTAAAACAAAGGCAGAACGGCACAAAACATCAGCTTGCTATCCAGGTGTCTGTGTCTGCCCCTTCCCAACCATCACCCCCAGTCCCCTGCAAGCAATAAATAAATGGTATTGTAATAACAATAAATGTAAGAATTGAAAAATAAATAACGAAACAAAACAAAAAATTGGGGAATATAAGTATATTCATCCGAAAGTGTCAATGATCAAACCTGGAAGGCATCCCAAATAGGCATCGCTCTGAACACAGCCAGAATGAAAGTGACTTTAACTGAGAGCTCAGACCGCCCTCCACAGCATCTTACCTGATCGGTAGCCCTTGTTGAGACCGTTCAATACGGTTTCACCCGTTATGGTATAGTATGGATTCGATTCCATGAGCGGACCCTAAACACAATGACAAGGCACTCTAACCTGTACGGGGGATTGGCGTATGTTCCCGGATAAACTTCTCTGCGTCCAAAACCGAGGAGAGCCAAATCTTCTCACCGGAAGGCGGGGTAATTCTTAATCTTGCAGGGAAGAGCAAGGCTGGGCGAAGATGGAGTTTGTAGAGTTTGGTCATGACATCTCTGTAGCCGCCGCGGTGCTTTGCCACATCGGGCGCGTAATCATCATAGACACGGAAGGGGTGCCCTTTATGTAACAGGTTGCCCCTCATTCGGGCCTCGCGCAGGATAAGATCCTTGGTCTTGAAACTGTGACAACAGATGATTACTGGGCGAGGACGTTGGCCGGGTCCAGGCACTGGGACAAGGGCGCGATGTGCACGGTCCAGCTGGGGGTCCGAAGCCAAAACATCCACTCCCATTGCATCCTTCAGTAGCTTGGCGAAGAAGTCGGTGGGGCGAGAGCCCGCCTCTACCCCCTCTGCCAGACCAACAACGCGAAGGTTATTACGTCTGGAACGGCCCTCCAGGTCGACCACTTTCACAGAAAGCCTCTGCACACTATCCTGCAGTGACGAGCATAGCTCTCTAACTCGTCGATCCTGCCAGCGTTGAATTCAGAAGCTTTCTCAAGGTCCACAATACTCTGGCCCTGCGAAGCGACCGTTCGAATGGTGCTCTCGATTTTGGTGTCCAGTTCAGCAATAGTAGCCTTAAGATCCTCAGCCAAAGCAACACGTAGTTCTCCCAAAGCCCGGGTAAGTTCTTTAAGTGTCACGTTGTTGCCTGTGCCTTCCGCCATGTCTGTCTCGTTGTTTGGTGTGGAGTAGGCCTCCGATGTGGATTTATTGTCCTTTGGTCGCTTATTACTCGGCATTTTTACACAGAAAGTTACAATGTTGTATTAGAAAGAAACGTTTGTTGTAAAAAGTATCATACAGTAGGTTAATGTTAGCATTATTCGCAAAAAAAGTGCAGGAGCTCTCACACGCAGCCGTTCACTCCAACATGCTAGCTCCGCCCCTTCCGTTCACATGATTTCTTAATGGGCCTGGTTTATGACTCAATGGTATACATTGATTTGGTTTCATAAGTCATGCACCCAGGTTGCGTTAAACAAACAAAGCACTAACCTTTTCAAAAGCCAGGCCTCACTCAACAGTACACTACGTATTCATTATAATATAAAGCCAACACTAATCTTCAGATCAGTAACATCTACTCTTTATGAATATACAGGCCATGATCATGTCTTCATCCATTTTTCTCATTTGCTCTATTTGCATGAAGTTTCTGTTTGTTTTTCCACTGCTTCGGTCTCTTTCAGCCTCCTTCATTGCCTTGCTCCTCTACTGGATGCTATTTGTCAGGTACTCCTGAGACACACAATTATTCATGTGAACCCCAATGCCCAACTTGCTGCACCCATGTCCTTGTTTAAATGTCCATGACTCTTCTGTCCATTCAGGTTCTACTCGCCAGAGCCACTCTCATGTTTGCCAGCATTTATGTTGTTTTTGTTTGTTTACTTCGTGTTTCAGATTAATGTAAAGATGATAGATGGCCTGCCTGTTTTTTCTTGGTTTGACTTCATATGTCAAAGCTAGCTGATCAATATACAGGTACATTTGCACTTTTGTTTTTTATTGTGACAAAGTACATTTAGGTAGATAGCAGCTGCTTTTAATAGCCACTATCTATGACTGAGCAGTGACTTAAACTGGACTGGACCACCAATAAATGAGTGAGCTATATTTTCGGAAGAATCCAAAATATTGCAATTACATTCCATTCCTAAACTTGCAGTGAGTGGTATGATGCTTTTCGTTCAATGTGTTTGTGATAATCTTGTATATCTCCTATTACTGCATGGCGTATTTGACAGCTGAAACAGGAAAACGGGTGGAGCTGACGGGGGGAAGAAGCATGCCAGAAGCAGTATGAGCTGGAGCAGGAGTTAGCTTTCAGAAGATCGGACGGCCAAGCTTTGAACCATATCCCTATTACCCAGACCTATGTGAGTGCATCCATCCAGACCCCTCATGAGCCATCTCTTCATTCAGTTGTTGTTCTTAGGGTCGCGACAATGGCACCACTATTCCCTATTAAGTGCAATACTTCTGTCAGAAGTAGTCAACTATACACTGAGTGTACAAAACATTTAAGGACCACCTCTTTCCATGACCTAGACTGACCAGGTGAATTCCAGGTGAAAGCTGGATTAATCTTATTGGAAATCCAATTAATCAGTGTAGATGAAGGGTAGGAGATGGTTAAAAGAAAGATTTTTAAGCCTTGAGACATGGTGGTGTGCCATGCAGAGGGTGATGGGCAAGACAAGGCCTTTGAACAGGGTATGGTAGCCTAGGTGCCAGTGCGCACTGGTTTGTGTCCAAGAACTGCAACACTTCTGGTTTTCACTGCCTCCGAAGTTTCCCGGGTGTATCAAAGAATGCTTCCATTTACCCAATGACATCAGCCAACTTACACAACTGTGGGAAGCATGGGATCAACATGGGTCTAGATCCCTGTGGAACCGCTTTTGAGATCCATGGCCCAACAATTGAGGCGCATTAAGATTAGGAAGTTGTACTCACTCAGGAATAAGATTGCCATTGGATGCACCCTTGGAATTCTGCATGGAATTTCCGATTAATTTCCCCCTCTCTCACCAGGAGTTTGGAGGCAGAGAGCTTGCCTGGAAGAAAGCCCTTACCAGTTGGAAAAGGCACGGCACAAGAGAACACGGTGGCCTCAGAGGCATCCAGAGTCATCAGATGCCAACTGCTGGCCACATAGAAGACAGACAAACCCCAGCAAGACGTGGCCAAGATCAGCTCCAGAGAACTTTGCAGCCATGAACAGACTTAAGGTACAGAAGAGGGAGTATAGTTAAGCTTCGTCCTTACTAGAATGCTGATCTTGGATCAGTTAAGTTTTTTTTCCTTCTAATGGCTAAGGTTCGAATTGGGAGAAGAAAGGGAAGCTGAATATGGTTAACACAACAGATTTTCCTATTGTCTGCCAATCACCCTGCCTACGTATGTTGAAGTTGAACTACAGGGTTTGTTCCTCTGACTGTTGCGACTGACCGTGAGTGTTAGCGTGCAGGTGTAGTTAGGTGAGTTCTTGGTTTGTGTGACTGCTGTCCCCAGCCGGGAGCGTCTGCAGCAGTTGCACAGGGAGATCGAGGAGGCAGAGCAGCAGTCCTCAGACGGCCGCGTGGAGAGCTTCGCAGCTGGCAGGAGGACACTCTCCCAGAAACAGATGAGACACCGCTCTCCTCATATGGTCTCCGTGTCCCCAAATGGCACCCTATTTCCTTATACAGGTGCAGTATTTTTGTCAAAAATTAATGCACTTGTTCGTTCCATCAAAATTTGTCCCTTCTTTGTGTGTAAAACTTTGATTTTATTACAACAAATTTTTTACGCTAAGTAACAATCTGCTCATGAATCGCACATGTTCAACTTAATAAAAACATGTTTTCCATTTAAGAAGTTTCAATAAAAAATTACTATAGTAAGCTGCCAAATTAAAGTGGGACAGGCTTGATGATACATCTTCAAATCAGCCTTAAATCCCTTGAAGGGGGATGGAAGGCTTGTTGTGTGCAACAGAAGCGGACATTGAATAGAGTGAGAACCAGCTTCACATGTTGTGCTATGATTTGACAATTTAGGATGTTCAAGTAAAAAAAAATTATATTAATGATGTAGGCCCCAGTTTAGAGGACCTGCGTAATTCTGTACTGGTTCCCATTTTTCCATATTAAAGTGGCTAGAGATTGAGTCAAGTAATGTAATGGCAGCAGCCACTCAATGTATAGGTGATTGGCTGGTTTAACAGTCTGATGGCCTTGAGAATAAAAGCTATTTTTTCAGTCTCTCGGTCCCCGCTTTGATGCACCTGTACTGACCTCGCCTTTCTGAATATAGCGCGGTGAACAGGCAGTGGCTCGCGTGGTTGTGTCCTTGATGATCTTTTGTGGCCTTCCTTGTGACATCGGGTGGTGTTAGGTGTCCTGGAGGGCAGGTAGTTTGCACCGGTGAAAATGCGTTGTGCAGACCTCACTACCTCTTGGAGAGCCTGTCCGGTTATGGGCCGGAGCAAGCTCCGATATTACCCCCGCACCGGTTAGTCGGTGACCTTGTAGCATTGGCATTGGCACATAGCCAATTTTTTTTTCTTTCTAATAGTCCGTAATAACAGTTAATCCAGAGTCCCAGATCTGTTTGTCCTATTATGTCAACTTCCTCACTCACTCCTTAGTCACCTTATTGTCATGTCAAGAGTTGACATGATTAGCCACAACAACAGATCTGCGACCATGCTACAATAACAGCACTGTTCCAACATTAACTAGCCCTAATCCACCCGGACACTTCTAAAAGCCCTCTTTCTCCATCCTTCATCTAGGTGTCCAGGCAGAAGAAGATGCAACTAAGGCAGAAGCTCACACTTGGGAGGATCAGCAAGTGAGCAGGTGAGAGAGAGCGGGTAGGCTCTGGAGGGACCAGCTGGAGCATACAGAGAGGGGAAAATGAACCGAACCCAGGGAGACTGACAACCTCCAGGGCCTACTCGATACACACTGGAACCCCAGGGACCCCCAGGCATAGTTAGTTACTTTAGATAGCTAGCTACTAGCTCAATGGTCCAGGTCTGTTAGTGTGCATTCCTCCACAACGGCTTTGGACCAGAGCGAGCGATCAGGCATCACATTATTACACCACCCGCACCACTGACACCCACTGCAGAGGCCCAGAAGCAACTTATTACATATTGAATACACCAAACTCACAGAGATACACACTTTAGAACCTTTTTAAAACTAGTCCCTTCAGTTGCAATACACCACTGTCTTTAGTACTTTCTGACACGAATCTCTACAGTTGGATACACTGTATTCTGCACCTTTAGCAATGTGGTATTATCATAACTGAATACGGCAAATTCACAGGGATACACCATTTTAGAACTTCTCCTAATCTAGTCTCTTCCATTCATAACATTGTCTTACACTTTCCTAAAACATTCCCTTTCAGTTCGGATACGAGAATCTTTGCACTTTTCTAAACTAGTCAAATCAAATCAATCAAGTTATTTATATCAGCCCTTTGACATCAGCTAATATGCTCGAAGTGCCTGTACAGACACCCAGCCTAAAACCCCAAACAGCACAGCAATGCAGCTGTTGTAGAAAGCACGTGGCTAGGAAAAAACTCCCTAGAAAGGCCAAAACCTAGGAAGAAACCTAGAGAGGAACCAGGTATGAGGGGTGGCCAGTTCCTCTTCTGGCTGTGGCTGGGTGGAGATATATAACAGAACTATGCCAAGATGTTTCAAAATTGTTCATAAGTAGACAAGCATGGTCAACATAATCAATAATGAAATAATTTTCAGTGCTTTCATAGCCGATCATCAAGATGTGAAATAGCAGGTCCGGGACAGAGGGGCGGTTCCATAACCGAGGCAGAACGTCTGAAAATGAATAGCAGCAAGGCCAGTGGACTGGGGACAGCAAGGAGCCATCACCGCCCGGCAGCCCCGAACGCACGTCCCAGGGCTCAGTCACTTCCGAGAGAGAGAAAGAGAGAGAGAAGGAGAGAATTAGAGAGAGCCAGATTTTCAAAAGGTTCATGAAATGACAAGTCATGGTCAAATAATATCAGGAATAAAAGTCAGTTGGCTTTTCATAGTCCGATCATTAAGAGTTGAAACAGGTAGGGGGTTCCAT
>NW_019942777.1:57801-102070 GCF_002910315.2 Salvelinus sp. IW2-2015 | reverse complement strand
AGTGATATGGTCAGATGTCATAAAAATAGAGGTCTTTGGCCATGCACACCAATGGTGTGTATTATTTATATTTTTTGCTAACCTTTATCAAGGCATCCAATAATTGCGGACCCCACTTTGTACATATGTGACTGTGTCTCTGCTTGTGACCACAGACTAATTTCCTTTCCCATCAGTCTGTCACATTGTGTGGTCAGCGCTGTTCTGTCCCATGTTACTAGTGGTTTGACCCCACTGAGAAGCAGCCCCACACAGTCTTCTCTGCGTATAGGAGTCCCATCTGACACGCAGGCCTATGTGGTGAAATACCACTGCTATGAATACATTCCACTGCAGCGAACAAAATAGTTCTCAATAATACTAAAGGTCTACTCATCAGTTTTACAATGGTCGGATCCATTTAGGCCTGTAYGGGTCTTTAGATTTCTAAAAGATAAAGTGTAACACTGGAAAAGGAGGGCTATTCTGCATGGGTYGGTAGGTCTGGGAGTGTAACTTTACAGTGCTTTTKTAKAACATTGTTTTCACATTTTCTAACTGAATGAAGTATGCAAATCGGTAATTTGCATACCTAACTTGCTTAGAAAATGTGTTCTGCCTGTTCTTCAACACAAGGGAGACTCCAGCGTACATACTCCAGACACTTGATCATAAAGTATGCATACAGTATAAGCCTAATATCTTTCTATGTTTATGTCTCACCCACACAAACTCACATACCAAACTAATGTTCATCTAAAATGGTTTAGGATCCTATTCACTTGAATTATCCACTAGCATTTTCCACGAGAATTTAGTTGACTAAATGAATAATACTTCATTAAAACTTCAATAGATTTCAGCCAATATGACTTGCATGAGAAAAAACGACAGTTTCTCCACTTCTAAACATTCTATTCAGGAAAATTCTTATCATGCTTTATGTTTACATTTCAGTTGTTGCGTATATTACATTTGTTTTATTTGATGATGTGGAAGGACCACCAGAGGGCAGGCTGGGCTCACGGATGGTAGCCCAACAAGGCATGGGAGACAAGTGAACCAGAGGCAATTAAGCACAGCTGACACTACTCATGAGATATTCTCCTTCCCCTATAAGAGAGAGTATGGAACCAGCAAGAAGGGGAACTATCTCTGGAAGATGGCCACTGAGACAGAGGAGCTATCTAGGAAGAACCATTAAGACGGTGACAATGTCGTGACTTTTTGTGGTAGTTTAAAGACAATCGTATTGTGTTCCTGTTTTGCTCTGGAGAAGAAGATATATGTTTTTTCCTTTGGAGAGTTTCATTGATTCTGTTGGAGTGTTTGTGTTGACCAAATGCCCTCAATATAGAACTTTGTTCAATCAAGAAAACCTACTCCTGACTCGTTTGTTCCACCTTCCCGCTTTAGAGTGACGCCCAATTACTTGGTCCGCTCACAATGACTTTATGATTTCATTCCAAGTCATCATCTCACCTCTATAGAGCTGCTGCCTATGCTGTCTGACAAAATTGCTATTTTAGTAGATCTTCAAAGTAATTACGGCATCATTTTATTATTGCTGAACACCAACTATCAATCACTTATAGATGTTTTTTTCAGGTTGAGATACCCCGCGAAGCAAATGCTCTCTATCAATTTCGATAACGCGTTCTTCTGTCTCTTCTCTCCATCTCTGTCTGACGCACACTAACCACACAAGTGGTTTGCCATAGCAAGCTACCTGATTTCGTTTTTTCATGATCGATCTCTGTCTGCCACGCCCTGATCTGTTTCACCTGTCCTTGTGATTGTCTCCACCCCCTCCAGGTGTCGCTGATTTTCCCCAGTGTATTTATCCATGTGTTTCCTGTCTCTCTGTGCCAGTTCGTCTTGTATGTTTTTCCAAGTCAACCAGTGTTTTTCCCGTTCTCCTGCTTTTTGCTATTCTCCTTTTTCTAGTCCTCCTGGTTTTGACCCTTGCCTGTTTCTGGACTCTGTACCCACCTGTCTGACCATTCTGCCTGCCTTGACCACGAGCCTGTCTGCCACTCTGTACCTCCTGGACTCTGATCTGGTTCTGACCTTTTGCCTGTCCACGACCATTCTGTTGCCTACTCCTTTTGGATTAATAAACATTGTAAGACTCCAACCATCTGCCTCCTGGTCTCGCCTTGTGTCATGATAGTGTCGAGGGAGGAGATGGTTTTTACATATTGTGTATATTTATATTTAACACATTTCTGTTTGTTGGCAATGTCAATTTTGCAATTTTTTCCCCAAATATTTACTTTTGTGTTTGAGCTGGAGACTTATAGCTGGAGACTTATATTTCCCTCACTAACTTTAAACATCAGCTATCTGAGCAGCTAAACGATCGCTGCAGCTGTACATAGTCCATATGTAAATAGCCCACCCAATCTACCTCTCTCATGCCCATATTGTTTTTATTTACTTTTGTGCTCTTTTGCACACCAGTATCTCTACTTGCACATCATCATCTGCTCATTTATCACTCCAGTGTTAATCTGCTAAATTGTAATTACTTTGCTACTATGGCCTATTTATTGCCCTACCTCCTCACACCATTTGCACACACTGTATATAGGCTTTCTTTTTTTTCTATTGTGTTATTGACTGTACGCTTGTTAATTCCATGTGTAACTCTGTGTTGGTGTCACACTGCTTTGCTTTATCTTGACCAGGTCTCAGTTGTAAATGAGTACTTGTTCTCAACTAGCCTACCTGGTTAAATAAAGGTGAAATAAAAATAAAAATAATAATAAATGTGGTGAAAGTGACAAACTGACACGTTTTCATTTTCGTCAAAACAACTTCATATCGAAGGAGGGCCTTTGATTTGATGCCCTGCACATGCACAGATCGCCAACAAAACAACCGTTAGACCAATGATGCATCTCTGCTTAGCTAGCAAACGGAGATATGACATCACTACAAGTGTGATCGGGGATTTTCTATTGAAGAAGATCTGCCTATCTTCATACTGTCCTGTCTTTGCTACTGCGCTACGGCCATGTCGCAGACGCAGGTGGTGACTCCACTTCTGTACACAGTCATTTTTTGGACAGGTGAATCCCTCTTTCAACTATGAACCCAGTGTGAACCTGATGGAATTCGCCCATTGATTGATGCAATTTCTCGCCTGAGCAGCGGAACACACCTTTAGGTCTATTCACCTCTAAATAGGATGTTTAGTCAATTTGACAAAGTTTGTAACCAGCTTGATATCTGACTAGCATTACATGGGCAAATGCTCCTTCTGCTGCTTGAGAGGCAGTGCTCACACCACTTGAAGTGAACAAGAATAGCGAATTAGCAACAATAGTGGAATCTGCGGTTTGCATTCAAAATAAAAGTCAAGCTTCACAGAAAAACTGATGCATTTGACTGCAAATAGTGGAATCAATCAAAATCATCAAATTGTATTTGTACACATACACATGGTTAGCAGATGTAATGCGAGTGTAGCGAAATGCTTGTGCTTCTAGTTCCGACAATGCAGTAATAACCAACAAGTAACTCTAACCTAACAATTCCACAACTACTTACCTATACACAACAAGTGTAAAGGATAAAGAATAGTACATAAAGATATATGAATGATGATGGTACAGAACGGCATAGGCAAGATGCAGTAGATGGTATAGTGTACAGTCTATACATATGAGATGAGTAATGTAGGTATGTAAAATAAAGTGGCATAGTTTAAAGTGGGTGATACATGTATTACATAAAGATGGCAAGATGCAGTAGATATATAGATACAGTATATATACATATGAGATGAGTAATGTAGGTATTAAACATTATATTAAGTGGCATTGTTTAAAGTGCTAGTGATACATTTTACATAATTTCCATCATCCCATTATTAATGCTGGGTTGAGTCAGTATTGCGCGAGCGGCGCCACTAAATGTTAGTGGTGGCTGTTTAACAGTCTGATGGCCTTGAGATAGAAGCTGTTTTTCAAGTCTCTCGGTCCCTGCTTTGATGCACCTGTACTGACCTCGCCTTCAGGATGATAGCGGGGTGAACAGGCAGTGCGCTCGGTGGTTGTTGTCCTTGATGAATCTTTATGGCCTTCTGTGACATCGGGTGGGTAGGTGTCCTGGAGGGCAGGTAGTTTGCCCCCGGTGATGCGTTGTGGCAACCTTCACTCACCTCTGGAGACCTTGCGGTTGTGGGCGGAGCAGTTGCCGTACCAGGCGGTGATACAGCCCGACAGGATGCTCTCGATTGGCATCTGTAGAAGTTTGTGACGTCTTTGGTGACAAGCCGAATTTCTTCAGCCTCCTGAGGTTGAAGAGGCGCTGCGCGCCTTCTTCACAACGCGTGTCTTGTGGGTGGACCAATTCATTTGTCCTGATGTGTACACGATACTTTCCACCTTCTCCACTACTGTCCCGTCGATGTGATAGGAGGGTGCTCCCTCTGCTGTTTTCTGAAGTCCACAATCATTCTCCTCAAATCATTCTCCAATCATGCTCAATGGACTGGATAATGTGAACAAGTTGGAAAGTAGTTAAAACATTTCAACAAAAGACAAAACAAATGCAATTAATTGTCAATAAGCAAGTAAAATTACAATCGCACGTGATGTATTATAACTTCAGAATTGCATTCGGGCATAATATATGCAAACAGCATCACCTAAGGATTGTGAACCATGAAATTAGGTATCAAACCTAGTCTGTAAACTATAAAAAACAAAAGTCACAGTCTATGTGTAACTCCCAGTAATTTATTGGGTAAACCAATGAAATGTCAATAGTACAGTCCCTTGACTTTCCACATTTTGTTACATCACAGCCTTTTTCTAAAAATGATTTTTTATGTGTTCCTCATCAATCTACACACACATATCCCATAATGATAAAGCAAAAATAGGTTTTTAGAAAATTATATCAAATCAAAGTTTATTTGTCACGCTGCGCCGAATACAACAGGTGTAAACCTTACAGTGAAATGCTTACTTACAGGCCCTAACTAACAGTGGCATTGTTAAGTAAAAATATAGGTATTAGGTGAACAATAGTCGGGCTAATTGAGGGAGTAATGTACATGTAGGTATGGTTAAAGTGACTATGCATATATGATAAACAGAGAGAAGCACAGTAGCGTAAGGGAGGGGATTGGGTGGTGGTGGGTGCGGGACCACAATGCAGATAGTAACAGGTAGCCAATGTGCAGGGTGGCACCGGTTAGTCGGGTTAATTGAGCGTAATATGTACATGAATGTATAGTTAAAGTAACTATGCATATATGATAAATAGAGAGTAGCAGCAGCGTAAAAGAGGGGTTGGGGGGGTGGGACAATGCAAATAGTCCAGGTAGCCATTTGATTAGATGTTCAGGAGAATTATGGCTTGGGGGTAAAAACTGTTCAGAAGCTTTTTGATCCTAGACTTGGCGCTCCGGTACCGCTTGCCATGCGGAAGTAGAGAGAACATTCTATGAATGGTGTGGCTTGTGTCTTTGACAATTTTTAGGGCCTTCCTCTGACACTGCCTGGTGTAGAGGTCCTGGATGGCAGGAAGCTTGGCCCCAGTGATGTACTGGGCCGAACGCACTATCATCTGTAGTGCCTTGCGGTCAGACGCCGTACCAGGCAGTGATGCAACCAGTCAGGATGCTCTTGATGGTGCAGCTGTCGAACCTTTTGAGGATCTGAGGACCCATGGCAAATCTTTTTAGTTTCCAGATGGGGAATAGGCTTTGTCGTGCCCTCTTCATGACTGTCTTGGTGTGTTTGGATCATTCTAATCTGCTCCACAACAGCCACGTCGATGAGAATGGGGGTGTGCTCGGTCTTCCTTTTCCTGTAGTCCACAATCATCTCCTTTGTCTTGATTATGTTGAGGGATAGGTTGTTATTCTGGCACCACATGGCCAGGTCTCTGACCTCCTCCCTAGTAGTCAATGAATAGCATTCTCTTGTAGATGTTCCTTTTGTCCAGGTGGGAAAGGGCAGTGTGGAGTGCAATAGAGATTGCATCATCTGTGGATCTGTTTGGGCAGTATGCAAATTGGAGTGGGTCTAGGGTTTCTGGGATAATGGTGTTAATGTAAGCCATTGCCAGCCTTTCAAAGCACTTCATGGCAATGGACGTGAGTGCTACGTTTTGGTAGTCGTTTAGATAGGTTGCCGTAGTGTTCTTGGGCACAGGGACTATGGTGGTCTGCTTGAAACATGTTGGTATTACAGACTCAATCAAGGACATGTTGAAAATGTCAGTGAAGACACCTGCCAGTTGGTCAGCACATGCCCGGAGCACACGTCCTGGTAATCTGTCTGGCCCCGCTGCCTTGTGAATGTTGACCTGTTTAAAGGTCTTACTCACATTGGCTAATGAGAGCGTGATGACACAGTCGTCCGGAACAGCTGATGCTCTCATGCATGCCTCAGTGTTGCTTGCCTCAATGCGAGCATAGAAGTGATTTAACTCGCCTGGTAGGCTCGTGTCACTGGACAGCTTGCGGCTGTGCTTCCCTTTGTAGTCTGTAATAGTTTGCAAGCCCTGCCACATAAGATGAGCATCAAAGCCGGTGTAGTACGATTCAATCTTAGCCCTGTATTGGCACTTTGCCTGTTTGATAGTTCGTCGGAAGGCATAGCAGGATTCCTTATAAGCTTGAAAGTGGCAGCTCTACCCTTTAGCTCAGTGCGAATGTTGCCTGTAATCCATGGCTTCTGGTTGGGGTATGTACGTACAGTCACTGTGGGGACGACGTCCTCAATGCACTTATTAATAAAGCCAGTGACTGATGTGATGTACTCATCAATGCCATCGGAAGAATCACCGGAACATGTTCTAGTCTGTGCTAGCAAAACAGTGGTGTAGTTTAGCATCTGCTTTATCTGACCACTTTTTTATAGACCGAGTCACTAGTGCTTCCAGCTTTAATTTTTGCTTGTAAGCAGGAATCAGGAGGATAGAAGTGTGGTCAGATTTGCCAAATGGAGGGCGAGGGAGAGCTTTGTATGCATCTCTGTGTTTGGAGTAATGGAGATCTAGATTTTTTTCCCCTATGGTTGCGCATTTAACATGTTGATAGAAATTAGGTAAAACTGACTTAAGTTTCCCTGCATTAAAGTCCCCGGTCACTAGGAGCGCCGCCTCTGGGTGAGCGGTTTCCTGTTTGCTTATTTCCTTATACAGCTGACTGAGTGCAGTCTTAGTGCCAGCATCCATCTGTGGTGGTAAATAAACAGCCACAAAAGTACGGATGAAAACTCTCTTGGCAAATAGTGTGGTCTACAGCTTATCGTAAGATACTCTACTTCCGGCGAGAAAAATCTAGAGACTTCCTTAGATTTCGTGCACCAGCTGTTGTTTACAAATATGCACAGACCGCCCCCCCTCGTCTTACCGGAGTGTGCTGTTCTATCTAGCCGGTGCAGCGTATATCCCACTAGCTGAATATCCATGTCATCATTCAGCCATGATTCTGTGAAAAATAAGATGTTACAGTGTCTGATGTCCCATTGGTCGGATATTCGTGATCGTACCTCGTCTAATTTATTGTTTAATGATTGCATGTTGGCAAGAAATATTGACGGTAACGGCAGCTTTCCCACTCGCCTTCTGCTGATCCTTACGAGGCACCACGCTCTGTGTCCTCTGTACCTGCGTCTCTTTCTCTTGCCAATGGCGGGGATTTTGGCCTTGTCGGTTGTCTGAAGTACATCCTGTGCGTCCTGCTTGTTGAAGAAAAAATCTTTGTCTAATCCGAGGTGAGTGATCACTGTCCTGATCACTGTCCTGATATCCAGAAGCTCTTTTTTGCCGTAAGATACGGTGGTAGAAACGTTATGTACAAAATAAGTTACAAATAATGTGAAAACCCCCCACATAATAGCAGAATTGGTTAGGCGCCCGTGAAACTGCTGCCATTTCTTCCGGCACCATTTTAAAGAATGGCAGAAGTATTCAAGTATACGTACGTTTTCAGACCCTTTACTCAGTACTTTGTTGAAGCACTTTTGGCAGCAATTACAGCATTTAATCTTCTTGGGCTACAAGCTTGGCACATCTATATTTGGGGAGTTTCTCCCATTCTTCTCTGCATATACTCTCAAACTCTGTCAGGTTGGATGGGGAGCGTTGCTGCACATGCAGTGCAGTGGAGGCTGGTGGGAGGAGCTATAGGAGGATGGGTTCATTGTAATGTCTGGAATGGAGTCAAACATTTAGCTTACATATGTTTGATACCGTTCCATTGATTCCATTCCAGCCATTACAATGAGCCCGTCCTCCTAAGCTCCTCTCACCAGCCTCCTCTATCAGCCAGTTCTGTGCATGTAAGATCTGTGCTAGTAAGCTAGTCGAATTAAGGACTCCTGTGCTTAACCTTTAACCTCAACTTAGTTTTAACTGAACAGAAAGTGAAATTAACAGAACAGATGACAGCTGCTATAATGTGGTCAGAGGCAATAGCACGGCTTTCAACTGTGACCTGTTATCATAGTGTCCCTCTGTTAGTACTCGGGGGAGCATAATCTTCCATAGCTCATTGGTAGAGTGTGGCCCTTGCAACCCCAGGATATTGGGTTTTGATCCACAGCAACACCCGTACGTAAAATGTATGCACAAATGACTGTAAGTCACTTTAGATGAAAGTGTCTGTTAAATTACATAACGATTTTACAATGAGTGAGAGTGAGATGTGGGATATATAAAGAGCTCCATCATAAGGCCTTTAAGAGTATGAAAAGTTGCTATGTGGAGACAATCATTATCATAAGAAATGCTTTAGCCATTGAAAAACATTTTGAAGTGCTTGAGTCGTGAGGTGATAATGGTTGGCCAGGCTTAGCCGGAACTGGAAAGTGTGGTTGCAATGCACAGACAGGAGGGCAGAGATGGGGTCTTAGTGTTTGAGATGTGTTCAGGCTTTATACTATCTTCCTGTTGCTGTGAAATACATAATGACAAGCTCACCAATAGCAATTTAATTGGATTAAATGCTCATTAACTAATTTAATGATATGAGGGGTATGATGAATGTCGTTTATTTCCATTTACTAAGACGTGTAGTGAGGGTCTCTGTCTCTAAGCTAGACAGGATGTTGTGGGGCTGCAGAGAAACATAGATTATAGGTAATGGGGGCAGGGATATATACACCATCTCTGACTGATATCATCAACCACAAAGCCAAGGTGACAAACACCAAAAACCTATTGTGCTTTATTTGTCTCTTACCCATGGTGGAGTCTTAGCGGAAGTTAGGGACGGCTGTTGTGCAAAACTCGTAGATTTCACATCTAGGCTAAAACAGGGCCATTAAAATAGGAAAACAGGGCCATTAAAATAGGGGAGTGAGGTAGATTTCCAGACATTCTGTCTTATGAGCAGCTGGTGTGCCAGATAAGTTCTTTATAAACACAAGCTGTTTTTAGACATCATTTCCGTTATGATGTTTCCGTTTATATTGTGTGTGTGTGTGTGTGTGTGTTTGGTGGGGGGGCTGAACATTACAAAAGACAAGGATGAACTGTGTAAGAAAACAAACTGAAAAGGATAAATATAAGTAACTAGAAATAAGGGTGACGTATGCAAGATTCACAAGATACCTTTCCACACTGAATTGGACAAAAGTGTGGCAGTGTTGAATATTATCGTCAAAGGTTAAGTGGAATCATTAACGGGCACCGCTCTAATGGTGGCAGAAACATCCTGGGTATTTGGCCAAGATCACCATTATATTGGTATTTATTTGCAAAAGCATCAGCTACTCTTCCTGGGGTCCAAATGAAACATGACATAATACATAGTACAGAATATTATTAGGCAAGGACTGAAATACACTGTACATGTCACGCCCTGGCCATAGAGAGGCTTTTATTCTCTATTTTGGTTAGGCCAGGGTGTGACTAGGGTGGGCATTCTAGTTTCTTGATTTCTATGTTTTGTATTTCTATGTTTTGGCCGGGTATGGTTCTCAATCAGCGACAGCTGTCTATCGTTGTCTCTGATTGGGAATCATACTTAGGCAGCCTTTTTTCCTTTGGTGTTTGTCGGTAGTTATCTTTGTTAGTGGCACTATAGCCCTGTTAAGCTTCACGGTCGTTTCTTTTTTAGTTGGCGACATTTACAATAATAAAGGAAAATGTACCCCTACCACGCTGCACCTTGGTCTCCTTCCGACGACGGCCGTGACAGTACATACATTTAACACATCAAACATACACACAATATCTAGGTCTAATATATGTACATAATACAGTGTAAATTACAATACAAGATTTATAAAATGGCTGTGTCTCTTCACAGTCTCTTTGTGCGGTAAGGTGTTATTTTATCTTCTTTTTTTATCTGGCTTTATTGCTAGCTTGAGTTACCTGGGGTGGCAGAGAGTTCCATGTAGTCATGGCTCTACTTAATACTGTGTGTTTCCCATCCTCTGTTCTGGACCTGGAGACTGTGAAGAGACTTCTAGTTATATGTCATGTGTTGTACTGATAAGTGTCCAAACTGTGTGCCAACTGCTTAAACAGACAAGTGCGGTACCTTCAACACATCAATACCTTGCACAAAGACCAATAGTGGCGCAGTCAATCTCTCCTGAACTTTGAGACTGGAGAGATTGACATGCATGTTACTGACACTTGCCCTCCGTGTACATCTAACTGCAATTTACCTACGTCCCTCTTTGCAGCACATGACCACAAAGCTGGGCAGTAGTCCAGGTGCAACAAAACTAGGGGCTGTAGTACCTGTGTGGTTGACTGAGATGTGAAGGCAGAGCAATGCCCTATAATGGACAGACCTCTTTCCATGGTATGAACTGAGGGGTTGGACTTCTATTGAAACGAATTCTGCAGAAATAGGGAAGTGGTTATGTGTCACAATGACAGACTTGTCTAGTGGTCAGTGAGCTAAAGAACAAAACATGACATTTTACACCGCAGGACAGGAAACAAAATGTAAATCTTCCAATACTGCCATGATCAGCTCATTCCAATGTCTAATGTCATCAGAGGATTGATTACCTAGCAAGCCAGGAAGCCAAATAAATAAAATATCACAAATAGTTATTTGTTCAAAAAAAGGAGGGTCAACACTTCCAAGGAATTTTAACTGGTATGTCTGTTGTGAACAGGGAGACTATAAGGACCCTGCTGACCTGCAAAATGACTAACTAAAATCTAAAACTGACTCCTACCATAACCCTAAACATAATCAAACCTTTAACCCTGACCCTAGCCCTCTACCCTAACCCTAACCTATTTTTAACCAATTCTGAAATTAAATATTGATTTGCAGGTCAGGAGTGTCCGTCTAGCCTTGTGAAGGCTCATGTCCTCACCACTAACTCTGACTACACCCCTCCCTTGCCACTCACCAAACCTGTCCCCACTGCTCATTAGCCCTCCAACATTATATAAGCAGCAGTTTTTCCCTCCAACAGTCCTTTCCTTTCCTGAAAATGAAAACTTCTGACTATTTATTTTCTAGTGATCGATAACAACCGCGCTTGCTGCCCAGACTCACATAATTACAAAGAGGAGATTTTCCTGATTAAAATGGTGTCCAACTTGAAAAAATCTAAATATACACATTGTGAGATATTTGGCGAAATAGACCGGCATGCCTCTCCATAGGAAAACAATGGGCAGAGCTCAGGGTTATAAGGGCAAAAAGTATTTGGAGGCTAGCATTTGATGACAACCGAGCTCGCTGCCCAGACTTACATAATTACAAGAGGAAATTCTCCTGATTTAAAATGGTGCCTGATTTAAAATGGTGCTCCTGATTTAAAATATATATATATATATATACACATGGTGAGATATTTGGCAAAATAGACAGACATTGTCCGTGTAGAATTTCCCCATAGGGAAACAATGGGCATCCTCAGAGTTCCAACAGTAATGTGTCATTTCTGATATGGAATTTCTGATATTTGAAAGGCTTGCGTTTGATGACCACAGAGCTAAACATCAATTTTGAGTTATTTGGCGAAATACAGACATTGCCATTGTATTGGGGAAATAGGGATGTCTAATAAGTGCAGTCTTTTATTTAACCAGCTTACTATTTATCTGCTACCATTTGCCTTTTTTGTGTTCAACATTTTGTAACTTCACTTTTCATTATTTACATGTCTAATTATCTGGAATCATGGCAGGCAGGGAGAACGCAAAGGCTCTTAAGATCTACCAAATGTATATATATCAATCTAATTTCCAGTGTCGGTGTCTAGTGTCTGTGTTTATGTCTAAGGTGAATCAACAGTTACTAAGTACATTTTTGGATCCACATCCATTTTTTACCTATTAACTAAGGATATCTACCCATTGATTCAGAAAATATAACTTAGAAATGCTAACTGTAAAGCCTCTACACATGGTTAAAACTATAAGGTTTGTACCATGAATGGTCAGTCCTTGCATCCATCCTCTGTCTATACATTTTAGTGGTTACATTTCTCCAGCCCCATCCCATCTTTTTTTTCCAAAACAGTGTCGGGAGGCCACTTTGTTTTGTTTCAACTGCTGATGGTGGTGGGTGTTACTTTGGCAGATAATGCTACCCATCTTAACAAAGAGATCTTAATAATTAACTAAATGTATGGTGTATTTGTGTAACGGCTGTCTTCCTCTTCTTCCTCTGAAGAGGTGTAGCAAGGATCGGACCAATACGCAGCGTGGTAGGTGTCCATGTTTTAATAGGGAAAACTGAACATGAACACAAATACAAAAACAATAAACGTGAACAAACCGAAACAGCTCCCGTGTGGCACTGACACGGAAACAATCACCCACAAAATACCCAAAAAAACATGGCTGCCTAAATATGGTTCCCAATCAGAGACAACGATAAAAACCTGCCTCTAATTGAGAACCAATCTAGGCAACCATAGACTTACATAAACACCTATAATGAACACAACCCCATAAATCTACAAAAACCCTAGACAGTACAAACACCCTAGACGAGACAAAAACACACAAACCACCCTCGTCACACCCTGACCTAACCAAAATATATAAAGAAAACAAAGAATACTCAGTCAGGGCGTGACAGTACCCACAAAGTACCCCCCCACAAATCTAAAGGGGAGGGTCCGGGTGGGCCTCATTCATGGAGGCGGCTCGGGTGCGGGACTGAGACCCCACTCTACCAAGTCAATGCCCTCTTCAAGGGCCTTTTCAGAGGGACGACCCTCGCCTCCGACCTAGGGTCTAAGATCCTAATTAAAGGCCCCACTGACTGAGGGCGGCTCTGGTGCTCCTGACGGCGGCGGCTTCTGGCGGCTCTGACTGGCGGGCGGCTCTGCGGCTCCTGACTGGCGGCGGCTCTGGCGGCTCTGACTGGCGGGCGCTCTGGAGGCTCCTGACGGCGGGCGGCTCTGGCGGCTCCTGACTGGCGGGCGCTGCTGCGGCTCCTGACTGGCGGCGGCGCTCTGGCGGCTCCTGACTGGCGGGCGGCTCTGGCGGCTCCTGACTGGCGGGCGGCTCTGGCGGCTCCTGACTGACGACGGCTCTAGCGACTCAGGACAGACGGGCGGCTTTGACGGCTCGGACAGACGGGCAGCGCAGGGCGGTGCTGGGCAGACGGGCAGCGCAAGCGGCGATGGGCAGAACGGCCAGCGCAGGCGGCGCTGGGCAGACGGGCACACCTGTAGGGAGGAGACGGAGAGACAGCCTGGTTTGTGGGCTGCCACAGGACCCACCAGGCTGGCGAGACCTACAGGAGGCTTGGTGTTAGGAGGGGACACCTGAAGGACCGGGCTGTGGGGGAACACTGGAGCTCTGGTGCGCAGCCTTGGCACCACTCCCCCAGGCTGGAATACTACTCTAGCCCGGACCCTGCAGAGTGCAGGCACAGGTTGAACCGGGCTGTGGGTGAGCACTGGAGACCTAGTGCCTACTACACGCACCTCTCCCTTAGGCTCCACTCCCACATTTGCCCGGCACGAGCGACGGCAGGCATAGGACCACTGCACCCTCCCAGCGCCCCGGAGACACAGCACGCAGAGCCGGCGCAGGATAACCTGGACCGAAACGGCGTACCGGAGACCAGACACTCTGAGCAGGCACAATACGCCCTGGCTGGATGCCCACACTCGCATGACACTTTCGGGGGGCTGCCCTATAGCGCACCGGGCTATGGGCACGTACTGGCGACACTGTGCGCTTAACCGCTTAATATGGTGCCTGACCAGTAACGTGCTGCTTATAATAAGCACGAGGAGTGAGCTCAGGTCTGCTACCTGGCTTAGCCACACTCCCCGTGTGCCACCCCCCCAAAGAATTTGTGGCTGCCTCTCGTACCTGTCGCGCTGCCGTGCTGCCTCCTCATATCGCCGCCACTCAGCTTTCGCTGCCTCCAGCTCTGCTTTGGGACGGCGATATTCCCCAGCCTGTGGCCAGGGTCCTTTCCCATCCAGAATCTCCTCCCAGGTGCAGGAGTCCTGCGATCGCTGCTCTCCGATACCACGCTGCTTGGTCCTTGGTTGGTGGGTGATTCTGTAACGGCTGTCTTCCTCTTCTTCCTCTGAAGAGGTGTAGCAAGGATCGGACCAATACGCAGCGTGGTAGGTGTCCATGTTTTAATAGGGAAAACTGAACATGAACACAAATACAAAAACAATAAACGTGAACAAACCGAAACAGTCCCATGTGGCACTGACACAGGAAACAATCACCCACAAAATACCCAAAGAACATGGCTGCCTAAATATGGTTCCCAATCAGAGACAACGATAAACACCTGCCTCTAATTGAGAACCAATCTAGGCAACCATAGACTTACAGAAACACCTATAATGAACACAACCCCATAAATCTACAAAAAACCCTAGACGAGACAAAAACACACAAACCACCCTCGTCACACCCTGACCTAACCAAAAGATATAAAGAAAACAAAGAATACTCAGGTCAGGGCGTGACAATTTGGTTTAAGGGTATATGCATCATTGTTCATTGTCATGCTGTAAATTACTATTTTATTGTTGTAAGTGATCAAATTAACTAACAAAAATGTTATATTTAGCAATTACTACTTCAGTAAGGATTACTATACACTTATTCATTGACATTGTTTATGGTACTGCTAAATATTTCCAATAGATGGCATCATAAAACCACGAATGTCATTTCTGAAGATTAGTTCTCTCTGGATACACCACTCCCAGGAAAACTCCCTCGCACGCTTTTTGTCTGTCCCTTTCCACACTGCTAACGCAGGAGGAAGAACTGACTAAGGACTGCAAACATGACTGCAAAATTGTTTAAAAAGATAACTACAAAAATAACAAACTCAGTGGGTGACAGAGCGTGTGTTGAGAATTTTTTTATGAGATTATATCCCAGTTCAGGTCAAACATATTACCAGATATTGTAGCTGGGTTCAATGACTTAGATGACACAGAAAAGGCTAGACTTTCTCTTGTCAATTAGCTATTTTGCAGTATGCGCGTTATTGATGGGCTGGCACATCAGGCGGGTACAACATTAGCTAATCCCTTATTCTCCAAAAGGACAAGGTAGATAGTGCTAAAGTAGATCCCACAACCACATCAGTCAGTGAGAGTGGTATAGTTAGGCTTATCCGAGCTGTATGTTAAGAGTTACAGGAACAGTGCATGTGAGAAGAGTGGCTAGCCAGTCAAATTCAAAACGTTCTTGCTTAACAAGAATGGTTCTGACAATGATAATTTTGTTACTTTCGAAGGAAACCGCATAAATGTGATGTTCCACAATGCAGCAGGTGTTTACTATCTCTACACTGACCTGTTGGACTTCACGAGACTCACCGAAAATGAAAACAGGTTCATTCAAGCCATCCATGCTGATCTGAATGTCAGTTCATTGCGGGATGTAGGGCAATAGGCCTTATATCCAAACAGGTTACAGAACCATTCTGTGGAGAGTTCTTGGAAAGAAAGAACATTTCCTTGCAATGAACAACAGGTATAGGATGCGTGTTAGAAAGCTCACAGTGGCAGGAAGACAGCACAATGAACAACAGGTATAGGATGTGTGTTAGAAAGCTCACAGAGTGGCAGGAAGACAGCACAATGAACAACAGGTATAGGATGTGTGTTAGAAAGCTCACAGTGGCAGGAAGACAGCACAATGAACAACAGGTATAGGATGTGTGTTAGAAAACTCACAGTGGCAGGAAGACAGCACAATGAACAACAGGTATAGGATGCTTGTTAGAAAGCTCCCAGAGAGGCAGGCAGACAGCACAATGAACAACATATGCGTGTTAGAAAGCTCACAGAGTGGCAGGCAGACAGCAGCACCTTCATTAGAGGTGAGGTCACTTTGTTTGATGACGTAGACGTCTACAGGGGACCCATCTTCCACAAACTCATAGCACAAGAATCAGAAGAGTCTGATGACATGACAAAACAAGCTCTAGAGCAAATGTTTGCTAGTGTAGTGAAGGTGTGCAGTAGGTTAACAGCACATCACCTAAAGCATGGACGGTACGACAATGTATCTGACGAGCTGTATAAAACATTAGAATCTGCTCCAAAAACTAACGTTGCATGTGAGAGGGATTTGGCGATTTTTTTTATCAATTAATAAGTTTAAAGACTAGGGCAAGTAAAATAGCATTAGAAGGCATGATCATGTTTAAAGAGAATAGGTCTTGGAAATGGTTGGCTAGTTTAGGTCCTGAGAGGAAAGCTGAGGTCCTTGCAACATCTAGGTCATCAGTTAAAGGACAGAGAGCCATATATTGTGAGCGTATGTTCAAAATAAGAGGGACTAGACTGCAGGGACTGCAGAGAAACAAGATAGACAAAAGCAAAAATACATTCAGGGAGTCAGTAAAAAACAACAGATTACTGTAGACATGGGCAAATATGGTGGGTTCTGGACCAGTGTGGAGGAAGTGGACGAACAGATAGATTTAAGTGAGGTGGACTAAATACCAGCCGGGACAGGGCAGTTAAAATTTAAACGCTTTGTATTAGGCCAGAAAAAAAGAGAATTCAATTTTGAACTGATCAAAATATGGGAAACGGCTGTCATTGGATCAGCTCATCAGTAACCTGAAGAGTGTAGTAGTTGTTATGAGTGAGCCACGTGACACTAGTTTAGATGAAGCACGCACGATTGCGCCAGCTGATCTTGTTCCTCAAAGGAAAGAGGAATTTGTGAGAGCTGCTGCCAAACAGCAACTTAAAGCGCAAGATCTGGGATGTACGAGAGGACATTTAGATGTGGTTAAACCTGTCTAGGACAGACGTTCCGCTAGCGGAACCCCCCCCAACATTCCACTGAAAAGGCAGCGCGGGAAATTCAAAAATATTTTTTAGAAGTATTTAACTTTCACACATTAACAAGTCCAATACAGCAAATGAAAGATAAGCATCTTGTGAATCCAGCCAACATGTCCGATTTTTTTAATGTTTTACAGCGAAAACACAACATATATTTATGTTAGCTCACCACCAAATCCAAAAAAGCACAGACATTTTTTCACAGCAAAGATAGCTTTTACAAAACCCACAAATAGAGATAAAATGAATCACTAACCTTTAAACATCTTCATCAGATGAGTCATATGATATCATGTTACACAATACATTTATGTTTTGTTCGATAATGTGCATATATATATATATATAAAAAAAATCTCAGTTTACATTGGCGCGTTACGTGCAGTAATGTTTTGATTCCAAAACATCCGGTGATTTTGCAGAAATACTCATAATAAACATTGACAAAAGATGCAAGTGTTATTCACAGAATTAAAGATAAACTTATCCTCTATGCAACCGCTGTGTCAGATTTCAAAATAAACTTTACGGAAAAAGAATAATCTGAGAACGGCGCTCAGAACACAATCCAGCCAAAGAAATAGTCGCCATTTTGGCGTCAACAGAAGCTACAAAAACACTATAAATATGCATTTACCTTCGAATAACTTCATCAGAAGGCACTCCCAGGATTCCCAGTTCGACAATAAATGACTGATTTGTTCCATAAAGCCCATCATTTAGCCACTTGTTGTTAGCAGGTTCAACCCAGTAATCCATTTTCATGACGCACGAGTAATCCCTCCAGACAAAAACTCAAAAAGTTCCGTTACAGGTCATAGAAACAAGTCAAATGATGTATGCAATCCATATTTAGGATGTTTTTAACATTAGTCATCAATAAGGATCCAACCGGAGAATTTCATTGTCTGAAGAAAGAGCATTGGAATGAGAGCACTCTCTCTCGTGAGCGCGCAAAATGAGACTGAGAATTTCTGAAGACCACTCAGTAAAATAGCTCCTATGAGCCCCTCCTTTATAGTAGAATCATATAACCAGAATCTAAAGACTGTGACATCTAAACTCAATTTTGAGTTTTTGCTCAAAATTGAGTTCTCACTTCCTGTTTGGATTTCTTCTCAGGTTTTTGTCTGCCATATGAGTTCTGTTATACTTACAGACATAATTCAAACAGTTTTAGAAACTTCAGAGTGTTTTCTATACAATAGTAATAATAATAATATGCATGTATTACCTTCTGGGACAGAGTAGGAGGAAATTCCGTTTGGYCACGCAATTCGTTCAAAGTGGAAATGCTGCCCCCTGTCCCGATGAAGTTTTAAAGAGCCAACTCCCGCCTTCCCATTTCCCCCAAACCCCTAATCAAACTCTTTTAAAGGAATGTGTATATAATATACAGTTGAAGTCGGAAGTTTACATACACTTAGGTCGGAGTCATTAAAACTAGTTTTTTCAACTACTCAACAAATTTCTTGTTAACAAACTATAGTTTTGGCAAGTCGGTTAAGACATCTACTTTGTGCATGACACAAGTAATTTTCCCAAAAATTGTTTACAGATTATTTCACTGTATCACAATTCCAGTGGGTCAGAAGTTTACATACACTAAGTTGACTGTGCCTTTAAACAGCTTGGAAAATTCCAGGAAATTATGTTATGGCTTTAGAAGCTTCTGATAGGCCAATTGACATAATTTGAGTCAATTGGAGGTGTACCTGTGGATGTATTTCAATGCCTACCTTCAAACTCAATGGCTCTTTGCTTGACATCATGGGAAAATCAAAAGAAATCAGCCAAGACCTCAGAAAACAAATTGTATACCTCCACAAGTCTGGTTCATCCTTAGGAGCAAATTCCAAACGCCTGAAGGTACCACGTTCATCTGTACAAACAATCGTACGCAAGTATAAACACCATGGGACCACGCAGCCGTCATACCGCTCAGGAAGGAGACGTGTTCTGTCTCCTAGAGATTAACGTATTTTGGTGCAAAAAGTGCAAATCAATCCCAGAACAACAGCAAAAGACCTTGTGAAGATGCTGGAGGAAACAGGTACAAAAGTATCTATATCCACAGTATATCGACATAACCTGAAAGGCCGCTCAACAAGGAAGAAGCCACTGCTCCAAAACCGCCATAAAAAAGCCAGACTACGGTTTGCAACTGCACATGGGGACAAAGATCAAACTTTTTGGAGAAAAGTCCTCTGGTCTGATGAAACAAAAAGATAACTGTTTGACCATAATGACCATCGTTATGTTTGGAGGGAAAAGGGGGAGGCTTGCAAGCCGAATAACACAATCCCAACCGTGAAGCACAGGGGTGGCAGCATCATGTTGTGGGGGTGCTTTGCTGCAGGAGGCACTGGTGCACTTTACAAAATAGATGACATCATGAGGGAGGAAATTGATGTTGATATATTGAAAAAACATCTCAAGACATCAGTCAGGAAGTTAAAGCTTGGTCGCAAATGGGTCTTCCAAATGGACAGTGACCCCAAGCATACTTCCAAAGTTGTGGCAAAATGGCTTAAGGACAACAAAGTCAAGGTATTGMAGTGGCCATCACAAAGCCCTGACCTCAAACCCATAGAAAATTTGTGGGCAGAACTAAAAAAGTGTGTGCGAGCAAGGAGGCCTATAAACCTGACTCAATTACACCAGCTCTGTCAGGAGGAATGGGCCAAATTTCACCCAACTTATTGTGGGAAGCATGAACCAGCTCCAGAGTTGTGCCAGGGTGTACCCAGCAGTGTGCATCAGGCAATGCATGTTTTGCGCCTTGAAGCATAGAATCTGCAAGGACACAAACACTGAGTCCTGTTGGGGAAAACATTCAGGTTATTCAAAAGGAACAGATTTCGGCTAGGTTGAGATTACATAAAACATACTAGGCTACATACCTGCACCGGCTCCTCTGGAGGCAACGTGCCAGCACCAGGTCTCTCTTAATGAAGTGTAATATGGCGACTGGAAAGGCTACCCTATATACCCTACATTATGCTAAACGAATGCCCCAGGCCAAATCGGCTATTGACTACACACTATAGCTGACAGCATGTCCCCTTCATTCTCACAGAAAAACTCCCGCGTGCGCTTTTTTCTATCTCTTTCCACACTGCTGAAACAGCATTTTAACAGATTACTGTGAATTACTATGATGATTCATGTTCATTATCTATTTTCATGCTCATGTTTTGAAATGATACTTGATTACTATTTCAATAACTATTATCAATAATCCTGAACATTAATTCAGTCCCCTCTGGTCGAGAAATGTATTTTCCTATTACATTCATTGTCAAATTCTCATCAACCAACATGATCTAGCCGCTCTGGCTTCTCGCACAAGTAGCCAGCTCAACAAGCCCTGCCTAAAGCTAGTGCTGTCAGCGGCAGCGATCACTCTGCCTTTTCACGCAAGCGAAAGGCATGTTGAGGTAAATTTGTTAACTGTGAAGGTTGTATGTTGTAATTTTTTCATGGGCTGTTGAAGAGGCAGTCTTTTGTGTTTTCTATTACTGTTATATGAGATATTAAGATATTTACATAATGCATGTATACTAGAGTTGAGGTTAGCGCATCTGACTAGTGATTATTTGGTCGGGGTTCAATACCTGCTATGTTTTTTTTATTCTCCCAACACAGGCCTAATACGATACATATGTAACCATTTTAGAAAATCATGTGACATGGTCTTTTGTTTTATGCTATTTTACGTCAATCAGGGTTAGGATTAGAAAAATGGTGACCATTACAGCTATAGGTGCATTATGTTACAAGTCAGGGTTAGGGTTTAGGGTTAGGGCTAAAATAGGTTATACCTAGGGTTAGGGTTTTTAAGGCAACAAAAATATGGGTTTATAGCTCTTGCTCCTCACTGTGGACTTCTGTGGGTACTACATAACTCATTTGTGACACTTGTTAGGTTCATAATCTAGCAACTGCATCAGATCTACAGATCAAGGAGCTAGACCTATCCATTTGGTTTGCAATTCAGTGAACCTGTGCAGCATTCGCTCAATTTGATGCCTACGAACAAACAGATTTCGACGCATATCAAATTACCCAGCAGCCATTTTGAAACAACAAATCGTAACCTGGTTGGACCTGGTTGGTTAGCTCCCAGCACTGTGGCATTGTTGGCACTTTGTTCATTGTTGTTTAACTAGCTGGCTGGCTCGTTACCAAATGTTACGTGACGTGTGTACAACACCCGTTGAATATGGCCAGTGTCAGTAAACGTCTGCAAAAAAGCGTAATGAAATTGTTGCCAGCAGAGTTTGTTAGGCTGTTTTCATGTTATCCAGAGGTAAACAAATCATCAACCAGAGCGTCAAGTGTGCGCTCTGAGAGCAAAACGCGATGGGTGGGGCTAAAGCTTAAGAGGGTGTGAACGATGCTGAATGGGTGTAGACAAAGAAGAGTTCTTCACTAGATACCAAAACATTCAAAGGCAATTTTTCTCAAAAGTGAGTTTACAAGTTGATCAACTTTCAAAGCAGAATTACTTTCCCATTGTTCCTCATATGCAGTGTATGATAAATCATTTTGTAGCTCTGAGTCTCTACTTTTATCCAATGTAAAAAAAACAATAAGACCAAATCCAGGTGGTAAGTCACATATTTTCTCATTAGCCTTACAAACATAGAAACTTGGTTGCAGTTTGTTGCCTATCTGTGCAAGAATGGTTAACAAGTACATAAAATAAAGAAAGAAATATCGGTATTGGTCGATATTACCAACAAAAAAAAATCTGATATAGGTATTGGCCCAGAATTTGCACATCATAAATCCCTAACTTGAAAGTGTGAAAATGTACAGTTACATAAGTACTGTTCACTGAATGAAAGGACGAGGTATAAAATACTATGGGGAGTCAACTACCAATCACATTCACCTGAGCCCGCCCTCGGGAGCCCCGCCTTCCTGGTTATAATACCTGGGATCGCATTAATTTCCTCAATTTAGTACCGCTCTTCAGCGAGTCCAAACCCCCTGATGGCGCGGGGCCAAAATATGTTATACCTCGTTTCCTCCTTCAGGGAACAGTTTTTATATTCGTAACTGTACATTCCCTTTCAGTCGGTCACTCGGTGCAACATACTATGGGGACATACAATCACACCCCAAGCCGGCTCAGAGGGTACCAAACTAGGAGGCCCACGGCAGTCCAAGCACGCACAGGTTCCACCGGCTCCAAAAAGGGATTACAGATAAGACTGCACAATTAATTGAATTCAGATCTCTTGCAATATCCATATCACAAGAGATCCATATATAATGAAATATTTTGAAACGCCACCCGGCCGCATATTGAATCTGTAATTTTTTTGTTTTACTCCGTTTTTCTTCCCTCTTGCGACTGCTTTCCACACACAACAAGCACCGTCACTCAACCAACACAATTCCTCCTCCTCGCTGTAAGATTCACTATAAGTTTGCATGCTGTTCTGTTCTGCAGTCAACAGATTGTTCTAAACAAGAACGATGCTGCTTTCCACATTGCTTCTTAATATAAATCATCCTACCTCTATTATTCTAACGGTTGACCCAAGTGTTTTGATATATAGGGCAAGTCAAATCGCAATTGCAATTTTAGATTTATTGTTATATCGTGCAGCCCTAGTTACAGAAGCCAAATATTTCCCTAATACTTACCCGAGAAGCCTGAACTGTCAGAGCCTCATGAGGCCTGAACTGTCAGAGCCACATGTAGGGAACCAGAACCTGCTGCAGCTTGGCAATGCACACTGCCACTCTGCCACTGCAGCCCAATTCCATAAACCCTATGGTTTCAAAAGCAATACTTACCTTGCGAGCTTAAAATGTCAGAACCTCAAGTCCACAACAACAGAACACCTGTCGTGACTTGGTAAAAAGCACATGCTCGCTGCATAGAGTCCAGAGTCGATGAACCACTATAGCCCATGGCTAAAACCCACAGGAAACCTGCAGTAACCTGGAAACTGTGTACTCGCACGCTGCCACGGCAGCCCAAGGCTCAAATCCAATAAAATGTTATTGGTCACATACACATGGTTAGCAGATGTTAATGCAAGTGTAGCGAAATGCGGATAAATGCACAACCTGCACGCTACCTAACATCCACTCCCGGACCCAGCCATAAGAACACTATGAGCCACACTGGGAGCAGTTACATTCAAGTGATAAAACCTCACAAAGGTATGTGGGGAACCCCAATTCACTGCAGCACAGCTTTCGCCAATCGTCATGCCACTGAACAATGGCCAAGAAGCTGCCACACCCATATGGAGGAGATGAGAAAGGGAATAGTTTGAAAGCTGGGACCTGTAAGACATAAGCATAATCTTGGGAGTCGCCAGGTGCAAACTCCAAACAGGAAGGTTGTACTGATAGCGTGTGGAGATCCCGAACGCGCTTGGCCGACAACACGGCAGTCTTGTAGGAAAGGACCTTCAGATCCACAGACTTCAATAAGGTTCACACAGAGTGTCCAGGACCAAAGCCAGGTCCCAAGTCGGTGTCATAGGTTTAGACACGGGTCTGAGCCGATGCACGCCTTTCAGGAACTGCACCGCCAGAGGACGAGACCCCAGGGTAGAGCCGTCAATCCCTACATGAGACGCTGACATTGCTGCCATAAAAGCATTCAATGTGGGAAAAAAAGGCCCTGCTCAAAAAGCTCTTGCAAGAACATCAATGTCCACCAAGGAGTTCTGAAAAGGAGAAACTCAACCACCGAGGGGTGCAGTCTCTACTCCGTAGAGATATCTGGGAAGATACGTTGCCCTGAGTGTCAGGAAATGCACACTGCTCCATAAGAACAGATAATGTGCCAGGTTAAGGAGAGAGAGAGAGACCGCGTCCCTCGCCCCACTTCCCCCACGCCTGTTGATATACACCACCGCCGTCCTGACCTTACCAACACATGACGGCCCTCCAACATTGGAAGGAAACGCCTCAGCGCTAGCAAAACTGTCAGTAGCTCTAGGTAAATGAAATGCTGCACCCTTTGCGCTGTTGACCAATCCCTTTTTCCGAAATCCGTTGGTAGGCAGGGTGTGATCCTTTCGATATGCCTATAAGGAGTGGGCACAGATATGCTCCTGGAGAGAAGGGGAATGCTGAAGCATGTGTTGATGTCAATTCTACATCAGAGATGGGAAAGCTCTCATTTCTGGACTGTAAGATTGTGCCCTCCACTGCACTTGATATGTGGTGGGGTCATTTTATTTACATATAATCAGAAGCATAGCTGATAGGAATGTGTTTTACAGAATATAGGCCTACACAGACGACTTCTGATCATCTGTACATCACAGTTCTATCTGCAAGGTTCTTTGAATAAGCCCCTGACGTTAGTCCCAACACCCACAAATGGAGAGAGAGTGTGGGAGACTTGTGGTTGCTCACTGAATTAGGACATCAAATATACATGTATCAACATGAACATGTCAACCAACGTGGATTCAATCAACCCCTTCATCATCCCCAGAGTATAGTCGGTGCGTATGTGTGTGCATGAATATGCATGTTGTGTAGAAATGAGCTTCTTTCTCACCACAGTGTGAGGTTATCGCTTCTCTGTCTGTTCTCTCTGTAGTCAGAAGCCTATATGGATCAGTCACTATCATTCTCACTTGCTTATAGGAGAGATGTGGTACCTTCCTCCAGCACTGTACAGCTTCTCTTACCGAAACAGCTCACACCACAAACCATGCTCTCAATCTCCTTTACCCCCAACTCCTCATTTCTATTTCAGGTCTGGATGTGACTGTCTCAGACTTTAAGAGTAGTAGGTCACAGTGTATTTTCACCTCCATCTTGGCTTTGCTGTGCCTGTGTCACACTAGGTTTAACTGTAGCTAACCTCACCTGATAAAACATCCCTCTGTTCTCTGTCAAATGAGAATATAATAAAACATGTATGCAAAGTCAAAGAAGACTGCCTCACTACAGGAATACTGTATGCACAATAATGTTGATATTTTACTAATAGTGTCTTATATGGAATTTATTATCTTGCTGTCTTGGGTTATAAGGGGACACACCATATTGGATCAATAAAAAACATTAGCCTTACCATTCCAAAGTGCTTTATGTGTTGCCTGGCACCATGTAGTAATGATGGGAAGGGCTTGACTGGAATTGAAAAGTGTGAGTGAGGGGTGGTTGGCATGAGAGATGTTAAGGTTTCAACAAGCTCAACAATAGCATCTTAATTGAAACATTCACTGCAAGAGCATTCGCTCATAAGCCCAGTTTGAGATAGAAGGGGTGTGATGAATTATGTTTATTTCTGTTTATAGAGATGTATAATGAGGGTCTCTGTTTCTAAGCAGAAATCAGATAGGATGTGGTGGGGCTGCAGAGAACACAAAATGAGGGTGTAGAAAAGACACCATCTCTGACTGATATCATCATCCACATGTGCCAAGGTGACAAACACCAAAAACCTGTTCAAACTAGATTCATTGAATGTGGGATTCACAGTAGGCATACTGCCAAAAAGTAGTTTTGAGTTTAGTATTCCTCTAAATAAGTTGAATTTGAAAGAATTACACATTATGAGGATATACAGTGCATTTGGAAATTATTAGGAATCTTGACTTTTCCACATTTTGTTACGTTACAGCCTTATTCTAAAATAGATTAAATATTTTTTTCCCCTGATCAATCTATACTCAATACCCCATAATGACAAAGCAAAAACCGTAAAAAAAAAAAAGAAATATCATTTTTACCTAAGTATTCAGACCCAGTACTTTGTTGAAGCACTTTTGGCAGAAACGACAGCCTCAAGTTTTATTGGATATGGTGAAACAAGCTTGATACACCTGTATTTGGGGAGTTTCTTCCATTCTTCTCTGCAGGTCCACTCAAGCTCTGTCAGGTTGGATGGGGAGTGTCGCTGCAAAGACTATTTTCAATCAGGTTCAAGTCCGGGCTATGGCTGGGCCACTCAAGGCTATGGCTGGGCCACTTGAGACTTGTCCCGAAGCCACTCCTGCATTGTCTTGGCTGTGTGCTTAAGGTCATTGTCCTGGGGTGGCAGGTAGCCTAGTGGTTAGAGCATTGGACTTGTAACTGAAATGGTTGCAAGATCGAATCCCGAGCTGGCAAGGTAAAAAGCTGTTGTTCTTCCCCTGAACAAGGCAGTTAACCCACTGTTCCTAGGCGGTCATTGAAAATAAGAATTTGTTCTTAACTGACTTGCCTAGTTAAATAAAGGTAAAATAAAACTTTTATACTCAGTTTATTAGGTACACCACCCTATTCATGACTCACTGGTCCTACAGACAGTGAGTCAAGTGGCTTGCTATATAAAGCAGGCAGACAGGCATTGAGGCATTCAGTTACTGTTCTATTGAATGTTAGAATGGGCAAAACGAGTAAGCGACTATGAGCGTGGTATGATCTTTGATGCCGGGCGCACCGGTTCTGGTATCTCAGAAATGGCCGGCCTCCTGGGCTTTCAGTCAGCAGCAGTCCTGTGTTTGAAAACAGCTTGTTGACAGGGTAGGATAGGTTACTTTCTAAATGTAATATGTTACAGTTACTAGTTACCTGTCAAATTGTAATCAGTAACGTAACTTTTGGATTATCCAAACTCAGTAGCGTAAACTGATTACATTCCGTTACTTTTAGATTACTTTCACCTTAAGAGGCGTTAGAAGAAGACAAAAATGTATGTTACCAATTGAACCACATCTATTGCAGGATAAATCAATGTTAAAGTTTACATAGCTGGCCATATATGGATGTTACATTTTAGAGTTATGTAGGCTTTTTCTAAACCATCGCGTTCTACTACATATAATAATACGATTAGATGATAGACTTTGGTTTTTAATGTAAAGATATCGGAATTCCAGTCAGTCCAATAAATGTTATACCCCCTGATCTTCAAGAATAGGACTTGGAAATATGGAAGTATAAATTAGGCAAATTGTTTTACCTGAGCGTAACCCGAAAACTAAGGACCTATTCGCCAGCCCTACTCTGTTGTTTATGATTTTGTTGTCATGGAGGACTGATTGGGCTCATTGATTTGAGTTGAAAAATAAATGCTGCGCTCATAGAATGGTAATGCTTTGAGCACAACTGAAAAGTGCTATTTACATGTGAATAATGACTACCATATGCTGCATTTGCAATATGCCGATTGTTTATCTTTTTGTTGGTGAAACTTTGATATCTTGAAAATCCACAGATGAAACAATAACAAAACGGCCGCCATGCATCTGTTTTGGTAAAAAGCTGAGGGATGGGCCAGGAGTGTTATGCTGGTGAATGAGGACCCAAAAGCGACGTAATAGTAACAGAGTCTTTATTCCAGTAATAAACAAATAATGATTCTCCTGGATATAATCAATGGTAAATCCAAAACAGGAAACTGAAATCCTCTCGTCAATAGAGAGGAACGACTGGAGACGCGACCACAGACTGCAGGTCGCTTCGGGAAGGCACTGGCCGTAGCTGACATAGACACCTGCTCACACGCAGCATCTGAAGAAGGCAAAGAACACGACAGGGCGGAACAAGGACACAGAACCAGGCAAAACATCAAACAAGAATCCGACAAGGACAGAAGCGGAAAACAAGGGAGAAATAGGACTCTAATCAGAGGGCAAAATAGGGGACAGGTGTGAAAGAGCAAATGAGGTCGTTAGGAGAATGAGAAACAGCTGGGAGCAGGAACGGAACGATAGAGAGAGAGAGAGCGGGAGAGGGAGAGGAGGGAGGAAGGAGAGAGAGAGAGAAAGAGAAAGAACCTAATAAGACCACAGAGGGAAGCACAGGGACAAGACATGATAATCAATGACAAAACATGACAGTACCCCCCCACTCACCGAGCGCCTCCTGGCGCACTGAGGAGGAACCCTGGCGGCAACGAAGGAAATCATCAATCAACGAACGGTCCAGCACGTCCCGAGATGGAACCCAACTCCTCTCCTCAGGACCGTAACCCTCCCAATCCACTAAGTACTGGTGACCACGTCCCCGAGGACGCATGTCCATGATCTTCCGTACCTTGTAAATAGGAGCGCCCTCGACAAGGACGGGGGGGGGAGGGAAGACGAACGGGGGCGCGAAGAAAAGGCTTGACACAAGAGACATGGAAGACAGGGTGGACGCGACGAAGATGTCGCGGAAGAAGCAGTCGCACAGCGACAGGATTGACGACCTGAGAGACACGGAACGGACCAATGAACCGCGGAGTCAACTTGCGAGAAGCTGTCGTAAGGGGAAGGTTACGAGTGGAAAGCCACACTCTCTGACCCGCGACAATACCTAGGACTCTTAATTCTACGTTTATTGGCGGCTCTCACAGTCTTCCCCGCAGACCGAAGGCAGACCGGTAATAAAGTCTAAGGCGATGTGAGACCATGGTCGAGAAGGAATGGGAAGCGGTCTGAGACGACCGGCAGGAGGAGAGTTACCTGACTTAGTCTGCGCCGCAGTCCGAACAAGCAGCCACGAAACGGCGCGTGTCCCGCTCCTGAGTAGGCCACCAAAACCGCTGGCGAATAGAAGCAAGCGTACCCCGAACACCGGGGTGGCCAGCTAACTTGGCAGAGTGAGCCACTGAAGAACAGCCAGACGAGTAGAGACAGGAACGAACAGAAGGTTACTAGGACAAGCGCGCGGCGGACGCAGTGTGAGTGAGTGCTTGCTTTACCTGTCTCTCAATTCCCCAGACAGTCAACCCGACAACACGCCCTTCAGGGAGAATCCCCTCGGGGTCGGTAGAAGCCACAGAAGTACTAAAGAGACGGATAAGGCATCAGGCTTGGTGTTCTTATTTCCCGGACGATAGGACATATCACGAACTCGAAACGAGCGAAAAAACAACGCCCAACGAGCTTGACGTGCATTAAGTCGTTTGGCCGAACGGATGTACTCAAGGTTCTTATGGTCAGTCCAAACGACAAAAGGGACGGTCGCCCCCTCCAACCACTGTCGCCATTGCCGCCTATGGCTAAGCGGATGGCGAGCAGTTCGCGGTTACCCACATCATAGTTGCGTTCCGATGGCGACAGGCGATGAGAAAGTAAGCGCAAGGATGGACCCTTATCGTCAGACTTGGAAGCGCTGAGACAGAATGGCTCCCACGCCCACCTCTGAAGCGTCAACCTCGACAATGAATTGTCTAGTGACGTCAGGAGTAAACAAGGATAGGGGCGGATGTAAAAACGCTTCTTGAGGAGATCAAAAAGCTCCCTGGGCGGAACCGGACCACTTAAAGCAAGTCTTGACAGAAGTCCGAGCTGTGAGAGGGGCAGCCACTTGACCGAAATTACGAATGAAACGCCGATAGAAATTAGCGAAACCGAGAAAGCGCTGCAAACTCGACAACGTGACTTAGGGACGGGCCAATCGCTGACAGCCTGGACCTTAGCGGGATCCATCTGAATGCCTTCAGCGGAAATAACAGAACCGAGAAATGTGACAGAGGAGACATGAAAGCGCGCACTTCTCAGCCTTCACGTAGAGACAATTCTCTAAAAAGGCGCTGGAGTACACGTCGAACGTGCTGAACATGAATCTCGAGTGACGGTGAAAAAATCAGGTATTCGTCAAGAGTAAACAACAACAAAATTGTTCAGCATGTCTCTCAGTATCATCATTAACTAATGCCTGAAAGACAGCTGGAGCATTAGCGAGACCGAACGGCAGAACCCGGTATTCAAAATGCCCCTAACGGAGTGTTAAACGCCGTTTTCCACTCGTCCCCCTCTCTGATGCGTACGAGATGGTAAGCGTTACGAAGGTCCAACTTAGTAAAGCACCTGGCTCCCTGCAAAATCTCGAAGGCTGACGACATAAGGGGAAGCGGGATAACGATTCTTAACCGTTATGTCATTCAGCCCTCGATAATCCACGCGGGGCGCAGAGTACCGTCCTTCTTCTTAACAAAGAAAATCCCGCTCCGGCGGGAGAGGAAGAAGGCACCACGGTACCGGCGTCGCGAGAAAGACCAGATAATCCTCGAGAGCCTTACGTTCGGGAGCCGACAGAGACGTATAGTCTACCCCGAAGGGGAGTTGGTCCCCGGAAGGAGATCAATACAACAATCATACGACCGGTGAGGAGGAAGGGAGCTGGCTCTGGAGACCGACTGAAGACCGTGCGCAGATCATGATATTCCTCCGGCACTCCTGTCAAATCACCAGGTTCCTCCTGAGTAGAGGGCGACAGAAGACACAGGAGGGATAGCAGACATTAAACATTCACAATGACAAGAAACGTTCCAGGATAGAATAGAATTACTAACGCAATTAATAGAAGGATTATGACATACTAGCCAGGGATGACCCAAAACAACAGGTGTAAAAGGTGAACGAAAAATCAAAAAGGAAATGGTCCTCACTGTGGTTACCAGATCTGTGAGGGTTAAAGGTAGTTGTCTCACATCTGTACTGGGGAGAAGACTACATCTAAGGCGAACATGGGCGTGGCTTCCCTAACTGTCTGAGAGGAATGTCATGTTTCCGAGCCCATGCTTCGTCCATAAAACAACCCTCAGCCCCAGAGTCCTAGCAAGGCACTGCAGGAAGCAGCCGAACCGGTCCAGCGTAGATGGACCGACAAGGTAGTACAGGATCTTGATGAGAGACCCCTGAGTAGTAGCGCTCACCAGTAGCCCCTCCGCTTACTGATGAGAGCTCTGGCCCTTTACGGGACATGACATGCAAAATGTCCAGCAGAACGCGCAATAGAGGCAAAGGCGGTTGGTGATTCTCCGTTCCCGTCTCCTTAGTCGAGATGCGAATACCTCCCAGCTGCATGGGCTCAGTCTCTGAGCCGGTGGGAGGAGATGGTTGAGATGCGAGAGGGGAAACACCGTTAAGCGGAGCTCTTCTTTCACGAGCTCGGTGACGAAGATCTACCCGTCGTTCTATGCGGATTGGCGAGTGCAATCAAAGAGTCCACGCTGGAAGGAACCTCCCGGGGAGGAATCTCATCTTAACACTCAGCGTGGAGTCCCTCCAGAAAACGAGCGAGCAACGCCGGCTCGTTCCAGTCACTGGATGCAGCCAGAGTGCGAAACTCTATAGAGTAATCCGTAATGGATCGATCACCTTGGCATAGGGAAGCCAGGCCCTGGAAGCCTCCTTCCCCAAAACTGAACGATCAAAAACCCGTATCATCTCCTCTTTAAAGTTCTGATAAACGTTAGAACACTCAGCCCTTGCCTCCCAGATAGCTGTGCCCACTCCCGAGCCCGACCAGCAAGGAGTGATATGACGTAAGCGATCCGAGCTCTCTCTCTTGAGTATGTGTTGGGCTGGAGAGAGAACACAATATCACACTGGGTGAGAAAGAGGGCGACACTCAGTGGGCTGCCCAGAGTAACATGGTGGGTTATTAACCTAGGTTCCGGAGACTCGGAAGACCAGGAAGTAGCTGGTGGCACGAGACGAAGACTCTGAAACTGTCCTGACAGGTCGGAGACCTGAGTGGCCAGGGTCTCAACGGCATGACGAGCAGCAGACAATTCCTGCTCGTGTCTGCCGAGCTTGCTCCCTGGAACCTGACGGCAGTGTTGAGGGAATCCGTAGTCGCTGGGTCCATCTTGGTCGGATTCTTCTGTTATGCTGGTGAATGAGGACCCAAAAGCGACGTAATAGTACAGAGTCTTTATTCCAGTAATAACAAATAATGTTCTCCTGGATATAATCAATGGTAACATCAAAACAGGAAACTGAAAATCCTCTCGTCAATAGAGAGAACGACTGAGAGCGCGACCACAGACTGCAGGTCGCTTCGGGAAGGCACTGGCCGTAGCTGACATAGACACTGCTCACACACGCAGCATCTGAAGAAGGCAAAGAACACGACAGGGCGGAACAAGGACACAGGAACAGCAAACATCAAACAAGAATCCGACAAGGACAGAGCGGAAAACAGAGGAGAAAATAGGGACTCTAATCAGAGGGCAATAGGGGACAGGGTGTGAAAGAGCAAATGAGGTCGTTAGGAGAATGAGAAACAGCTGGGAGCAGGAACGGAACGATAGAGAGAGAGAGAGCGGGAGAGGGAGAGAGGGAGGAGGAGAGAGAGAGAGAAAGAGAAAGAACCTAATAAGACCAGCAGAGGGAAGCACAGGGACAAGACATGATAATCAATGACAAAACATGACAAGGAGAAATGTAATCACTCTCAGATTAATAGACAGAGCAAGGACTAACCATCCATGATATCAAAATTATTGTTTTAAAACTTCTTCGGGATCGGTGTTCCTTCCACGGGATGGTTTAGCTAACGTAAGCTAATGCGATTAGCATGAGGTTGTAAGTAAGAAGAAAATGTCCCAGGACATAGACATATCTGATATTGGCAGAATGCTTCAATTCTTGTTAATCTAACTGCACTGTCCAATTTACAGTAGCTATTACAGTGAAAGAATACCATGCTATTGTTTGAGGAGAGTGCATCATTTTGAACATGAAAAGTTATTATTAAACATATTAGGCACATTTGGGCAGTCATTTTTAACAGAAATGCAATGGTTCATTGGATCAGTCTAAAACGTTGCACATACACTGCTGCCATCTAGTGGACAAAATCTAAATTGCACCTGGGCTGGAATATTACATTATGGCCTTTCTCTTGCATTTCAAAGATGATGGTACAAAATAACGGTTGTTTTTTTCTTTGCATTATCTTTTGCCAGATATATTGTGTTATTCTCCTACATTCCTTTCACATTTCCACAAACTTCAAAGTGTTTCCTTTCAAATGGTACCAAGAATATTAATATCCTTGCTTCAGGGCCTGAGCTACAGGCAGTTAGATTTGGTTCAGTCATTTTAGGCAAAAGGTGCGTATCCTTGAGGCTAACCATGTCATGAGGCAATACAGTGTTTGTTTACAGTACCCGCAAAACACCAGTCTCAACGGCAACAGTGAAGAGGCAACTCTGGGATACTGGCCTTCTAGACAGAGTTGCAAACAGAAAGACATGCAGTATCTCTGACTGGCCAATAAAAATAAAAGATTAAGATGGGCAAAAGAACACAGACACTGGACAGAGGAACGCTGCCTAGAAGGCCAGCATCCCGGAGTCGCCTCTTCACTGTTGAAGTTGAGTCTGGTGTTTTGCGGGTACTATTTAATAAAGCTGCCAGTTGAGGACTTGTGAGGCGTCTGTTTCTCAAACTAGACACTCTAATGTACTTCCCCTCTTGCTCAGTTGTGCACCGGGGCCTCCTCTTTCTATTCTGGTTAGAGCCAGTTTGCACTGTTCTGTGAAGGGAGTTGTACACAGCGTTGTATGAGATCTTCAGTTTCTTGGCAATTTCTCACATGGAATAGCCATAATTTCTCAGAACAAGAATAGACTGACGAGTTTCAGAAGAAAGTTATTTGTTTCTGGCAATTTTGAGCCTGTAATCGAACCCACAAGTGCTGATGCTCCAGATACTCAACTAGTCTAAAGTTTTATTGCTTCTTTAGTCAGGACAACAGTTATCAACTGTGCTAACATAATTGCAAAAGGGTTTTCTGATGATCAATTATCCTTTTAAAATGATGCACTTGGATTAGCTAACACAACGTGCCATTGGGACACAGGAGTGATGGTTGCTGATAATGGGCCTCTACGCCTATGTAGATATTCCATTTAAAAAATCTGCCATTTCCAGCTACAATGGTCATTTACAACATTAACAATGGACAGAAGAATTAGCTTTTCTTTCAAAAACAAGGACATTTCTAAGTGACCCCAAACTTTTGAATGGTAGTATATATATAAACTCAGCAAAATAAGAAACGTCCCTTTTTCAGGACCCTGTCTTTCAAAGATAATTTGTAAAAACCCAAATAACTTCACAGATCTTCATTGTAAAGGGTTTAAACACTGTTTCCCATGCTTTTTCCCAAACAATTAATGAGCATGCACCAGTGGAACGGTAGTTAAGACACGAACAGCTTACAGACGGTAGGCAATTAAGGTCACAGTTATGAAAACTTAGGACACTAAAGAGGCCTTTCTACTGACTCTGAAAAACAGGCATGCAGCAAGGAGGCATGATGACTACAGATGTGGCCAGAGAAATAAATTGCAATGTCCGTACTGTGAGACGCCTAAGACAGCACTACAGGGAGACAGGATGGACAGCTGATCGTCCTCGCAGTGGCAGACCACGTGTAACAACACCTGCATAGGATCGGTACATCCGAACATAACACCTGTGGGACAGGTACAGGATGGCAACAACTGCCCGAGTTACACCAGGAACGCACAATTCCTCCATCAGTGCTCAGACTGTCCGCAATAGGCTGAGAGAGGCTGGACTGAGGGCTTGTAGGCCTGTTGTAAGGCAGGACCTCACCAGACATCAACGGCAACAACGTCGCCGATGGGCACAGACCCACCGTCGCTGGACTAGACAGGAATGGCAAAAAGTGCACTTCACTGACAAGTCTCAGTTTTGTATTACCAGGGGTGATGGTCGGATTTGCGTTTATCGTCAAAGGAATGAGCGTTACACCGAGGCCTGTACTCTGGAGCGGGATCGATTTGGTGGAGGGTCCGTCATGGTTTAGGGCGATGTGTCACTGCATCATCAGGCTGAGCTTGTTGTCATTGCAGGCAATCTCAACGCTGTGCGTTACAGCGAAGACATCCTAATCCATCATGTGGTACCCTTCCTGCAGGCTCATCCTGACATGACCCTCCAGTATGACAATGCCACCAGCTATAGTGCTCGTTCTGTGCGTGATTTCCTGCAAGACAGGAATGTCAGTGTTCTGCCATGGCCAGCGAAGAGCCCGGATCTCAATCCCATTGAGCACATCTGGAACCTGTTGGATCAGAGGGTGAAGGCTATGGGCCATTCCCCCCAGAAATGTCCGCGAACTTGCAGGTGCCTTGGTGGAAGAGTGGGGTAACATCTCACAGCAAGAACGGGAAAATCTGGTGCAGTCCATGAGGAGGAGATGCACTGCAGTACTTAATGCAGCTGGTGGCCACACCAGATACTGACTGTTACTTTTGATTTTGACCCCCCCCCCACTTTGATCAGGGACACATTAATACATTTCTGTTTGTCACATGTCTGCGGAACTTGATCAGTTTATTTCTTAGTTGTTGAATCTTATGTTCATACAAGTATTTACACATGTTAAGTTTTCTGAAAATAAATGCAGATGACAGTGTATTTGGTAGCATTGCCTTTAATAAATTGTTTAGCTGGGGTCAAACGCTTCAGGTAGCCTTCCACAAGCTTCCCACAATAAGTTGGATGAATTTTGGCCCATTCCTCCTGACAAAGCTGGTGTAACTGAGTTAGGATTGTAGGATCCTTGCTCGCACACGCTTTTTCAGTTCTGCCCACAAACTTTCTATGGGTTTGAGGTCAGGGCTTTGTGATGGCCACTCCAATACCTTGAATTTGTTGTCCTTAAGCCATTTTGCCACAACTTTGGAAGTATGCTTGGGGTCATTGTCCATTTGGAAGACCCATTTGCGACCAAGCTTTAACTTCCTGACTGATGTCTTGAGATGTTGCTTCAATATATCCACATAATTTACCTCTTCATGATGCCATCTATTTTGTGAAGTGCACCAGTCCCTCCTGCAGCAAAGCACCCCCACAACATGATGCTGCCACCCCCGTGCTTCACGGTTGGGATGGTGTTATTCGGCTTGCAAGCATCCCCCTTTTTCCTCCAAACATAACGATGGTCATTATGGTCAAACAGTTCTATTTTTGTTTCATCAGACCAGAGGACATTTCTCCAAAAAGTACGATCTTTGTCCCCATGGGCAGTTGCAAACCGTAGTCTGGCTTTTTTATGGCAGTTTTGGAGCAGTGGCTTCTTCCTTGCTGAGCGGCCTTTCAGGTTATGTCGATATAGGACTTCTTTTACTGTGGATATAGATACTTTTGTACCTGTTTCCTCCAGCATCTTCACAAGGTCTTTTGCTGTTGTTCTGGGGTTGATTTGCACTTTTTGCACCAAAATACGTCCATCTCTAGGAGACAGAACACGTCTCCTTCCTGAGCGGTAGGACGGCTGCGTGGTCCCATGGTGTTAATACTTGCGTACTATTGTTTGTACAGATGAACGTGGTACCTTCAGGCGTTTGGAATTTGCTCCTAAGGATAAACCAGACTTGTGGAGGTATACAATTTGTTTTCTGAGGTCTTGGCTGATTTCTTTTTATTTTCCCATGATGTCAAGCAAAGAGGCACTGAGTTTGAAGGTAGGCCTTGAAATACATCCACAGGTACACCTCCAATTGACTCAAATGATGTCAATTAGCCTATCAGAAGCTTCTAAAGCCATGATATAATTTTCCAAGCTCTTTAAAGGCACAGTCAACTTAGTGTATGTAAACTTCTGACCCACTGGAATTGTGATACAGTGAATTTTAAGTGAAATAATTTGTAAACAATTTTTGGAAAAATAACTTATGTCATGCACAAAGTAGATGTCCTAACTGACTTGCCAAAACTATAGTTTGTTAACAAGACATTTGTGGAGTGGTTGAAAAACTAGTTTTAATGACTCCAACCTAAGTTTATGTAAACTTCTGATTTCAACTGCCTACGGAAAGTATTCCACATTTTGTTTTGTTACACCCTTCGAACTTATGGTCTGGTTTTTGCTCTGACATGCATTGGGACCTTGTCTAGACAGGTGTGTGCCTTTCCAAATGATGTCCAATTGTCCCGGTCGTGTGTAGAGACGGACCAAGGCGCAGCATGCTCTGAGTTCCACATCTTTATTTTCTTGTGAAACTTACAAAACAAAAAGGAAACAAGCAACGAACCATAACATAAGAGGTGCACAACTCAAAACAAATCCCACAAAAAAAAACAGTGGGGAAATGGCTGCCTAAATATGATCCCCAATCAGAGACAACGATAAACAGCTGCCTCTGATTGGAAACCATACCAGGCGAACATAGACATAAAAAAACCTAGATAACCTACCCTAGTCATACCCTGACCTAACCAACATAGAGAATAAAAGGCTCTCTATAGTCAGGGCGTGACACCAATCAATTGAATTTATCACAGGTGAACTCCAATCAAATTGTAGAAATATCTCAAGGATGATTAATGGAAACAGTACGCACCTGAGCTTAATTTTGAGTCTCATTGCAAGGGGCCTGAATATTTATGTTTTTGATACATTTGCAAAAATGTCTAAAAACCTGTTTTCACTTTGTCATTTGGGGGTGTTTTGTGTAGATTGACGTAGATTTTTTTTTATTTAATACATTTTAGAATAAGGCTGTAACGTAACAAAATGTGGAAAAAGTCAAGAGGTCTGAATACTTTCCGAAGGCATTGTGTTTGCTTTCCCCCCACACAACAAAGACGAGAGGCATGGAGGAAGATACTGTCCTTTTATCCCTGCAGCAGCCTTGGTGGTGTTCCCAGACATCTTTTCAGTGTTATTCACCATTGGTTGAGGCCAACAAAGGTAAGATACATTTATTGTAACACAGTTCACTTATCCTGTACGTGTCCTTCAAAAAGAGCTGTTTCTGTCTAACTTATTCTGTGTGCATTCATCCTCTCACTTCATATTCTCCACAGAATCTTTGAATGTTGATGGAGCAGAGAGCAAAGTAAGTGAGAGAAAGTAGGTTGGTTGAAATTGAAAACCAATGGGCTAGTAATAACGCTGCTTGTAAGAGTCTTTGGAATCTCCCTGATTTGAGGCTGGGCTGCAGGTGACTGAACAAAGAAAACATCTGCCTCAGGAATATGTTTGGGAGGAGCAGCCAGATTGTGGGAGGGTTGGGGGCCTGTGTAGGGTAACCAGAGATCTATGTGGGTGGTTGAAATGTGCCTTCCCAAAGAGCTAATGAACTGCTTTAATGTTTAAATTAATCATATACCCTGGCCACAATCAGACACAGTGCTGGTGTCCCAGGACCGAGTTTGGGAAACCCTCCTCTAGATGACAGCTCGATAAAGCCATCACCTGCTGCTTATCTATTGCATCATATTTTCAATCAGCCTATGAAATATGATGCATTAGATAGAAAGGAAAACTGCTTGAAGGCCAGGGTATTATGCAGATTACAATGAAGGTTGCTGAGTGTTAATGTCCATTAAAGAGAATGGTAAATTGTAGTTCATGTGTCAAGACAAATAAATACACTTTAAAAGAAAATGCTAGAAAAAATGCAGCTGCTAAATCTTTTCAATACTATATTTCAAAGTTACTATGGATGTTTCCTCGATCAGATCAGAGTGGCATGTCTCTTTCGATGAGCATGGTGTGGTCCTGATAGAAATGTGCTCTATAAAACATACTGTACAGACACCTCTTCTGTACATCACTCTGCAAGGCTCTTTGAATAAGGCCCTGATGTTAGTCTCAAAACAACACCCACAAACAGAGAGAGTGGGATTCTTGTGGTTGCTTTAGCTCATGTAAAACTACACAAATACAGTTGTGGCCAAAAGTTTTGAGAATGATACAAATATTAATTTTCACAAAGTCTGCTGCCTCAGTTATTTAACCAGAAAGTTATGAAGAGTGATCAGATGAATTGCAATTAATTGCAAAGTCCCTCTTTGCCATGCAAATGAACTGAATCCCCCAAAAAACATTTCCACCGCATTTCAGCCCTGCCACAAAAGGACCAGCTGACATCGTGTCAGTGATTCTCTCATTAACACAAGTGTGAGTGTTGACGAAGACAAGGCTGGAGATCACTCTGTCATGCTGATTGAGTTCGAATAACAGACTGGAAGCTTCAAAAAGGAGGGTGGTGCTTGGAATCATTGTTCTTCCTCTGTCAACCATGGTTACCTGCAAGGAAACACGTGCTGCCATCATTGCTTTGCACAAAAAGGGCTTCACAGGCAAGGATATTGCTGCCAGTAAGATTGCACTTAAATCAACCATTTATCGGATCATCAAGAACTTCAAGGAGAGCAGTTCAATTGTTGTGAAAAAGGCTTCAGGGCGCCCAAGAAAGTCCAGCAAGCACCAGGACCGTCTCCTAAAGTTGATTCAGCTGCGGGATTGGGGCACCACCGAGTACAGAGTTGCTCAGGAATGCAAGCAAGGCAAGGTGTGAGTGCATCTTGCACGCACAGTGATGCAAAAACATTTGGAGGACGGGCCTGTGTGTCAAGAAAGGGCAGCAAAGAAGAACCACTTCTCCTCCAGGGAAAAACATCAGGGGACAGACTGATATTCGCCAAAATAGTTACAGGGATTGGACTGCTGAGGACTGGGGTAAAGTCATTTTCTTTCTGATGAATCCCTGTTTCGATTGTTTTGGGCATCTGGAAAAAAGCTTGTCCGGAGAAGACAAGGTGAGAGCTACAATCGAGTCCCTGTGTCATGGCCAACAGTAAAGCAATCCTGAGCCATTCATGTGTGGGGTTGCTTCACACGACCCCAAGGGGGAGTGGGGGCCCCCTTTTCACAACATCACAATTTGGCCTAAGAATACAGCCATGAATAAAGAATGGTACCAACCACATCTTCAAGAGCAACTCTCCCAACCATCCAGGAACAGTTTGGCTATGAACAATGCCTTTTCCAGCATAATGGAAGCCCTTGCCATAAGCAAAGTGATAACTCAATGGTCTCTGGGAACAAAACATGCGATATTTGGGTGTCCATTGGCCAGGAAACTCCCAGACCTTAATCCCATTGAAGAACTTGTGGTGCAACGCCACACAATTCTGACAAACTCCAAGCATTGATTTGCAATAATGGGCTGCCATCAGTCAGATGTGCCAGAAGTTAATTGACAGCATGCCAAGGGCGGATTGGCAGAGGTCTTGAAAAGCAGAAGGCGTCAAACCACGGCCAATATTTTCCTCTTTGTACTCAACTTCATGTAATGTCAATCAAAAGCCTTTGGCACTTATGAAATGCTTGTAATTATACTTCAGTATTGCCATAGTAACATCTGACAAAAATATCTAAAGACACTGAAGCAGCAAACTTTGTGGAAATTAATATTTGTGTCATTCTCAAAACTTTTGGGCACGACTGTACATGTCTCAAAATGAACAAGTGTCAACATACATGGATTCCATCAACCCCCACAACACCCCCATATTGTCTGTGTGTGTGTGTGTTAGTATGTGTGTGTGTGCGCACATGTACGCTTCTCCATCGTCATCTATGTCAGCGTGTGGTAATCACTTATTTGTTCTCTCTGAGGTCAGTAGCCTATATGGGTCAGTCGCTGTCATTCTCACTTGCTTATATGGAAGATGTGGTACCGCCCTCTATCTCTGCACAGCTTCTCTCAAGCAGGAGAGCTGGCACCACAAACCATGCTCTCAGTCCCCTGCACCCACATTTAGCAGACACTCTCACTAAGTGCCTACAACTAAAGTACAGTAAGCAAGACAACATACAGTATCACAATCATTCCAAAATAACCCCAATCAGCAAGTTCTGTGCTAGTAAGATCTGTGATTGTAAGCTAGTCAAATTATACATCACTGTGCCTAACTTTCAACCTCAACTTAGTTTTCCCTGCTTTGAAAGGAATATGAACAGAACTCTAGTGTTCTTTGCTTTGTAATCTATACTGTTATGTTGCTCCTGTTATAGCTTAAAGCACTTTATAGACTAGGAGAGGGCATGAGCTGTACTCTGAAGGACTTTTGGGAGCATTATACAGCAACACGACGTGTCCAATGTCCACTTTCCACAAACTTTTAGTAATCTGTTTTGCTCACTGACCACCAGACGATCACCGTACCACTCCCTTCTCTGTGGATTTCCAACCTCTCAGACAATAATATTCAACACTGCCGCATTCTCTCCTCCAGTTCAGTGTGGAAACGTATTTTCTGCATTGTGCACGTGTTTTCCTTTTTTCTGGTTGCTTATTTCTCCTTTTCAGTTCCTCTTATTTTGTTCCCCATATCATAGGGTTTCCACATAGCAGTGGTTCCTATTGAATATCATAGGCCTTACTGATGGCGCGCTCTCTTTCCATCTCTCTCTCTATCGCACTGGTCTCTTTCACTTCCTCACTCTCATTGTCTGACTGTCTCTCTCCTCTCTCTCTTCCTCGACTCTACCCTCTGAAAGTGAGAGGAGCGGCCATATAATGTTAAAATGTGAGCATGCTAGGAAGTCTGTTCAGTCTATTTTGCATAATTTACAGTCTTAATGCTTCCCTGAGAATTAACAGAGGGACAGTTTGATAATGGGTAACAGTCATAAAAGATAAGACACACAATAGTGAATGCTGGCTGTATGCAGCGGCTGGCCGTCCTATTGCCTCTGACCCCAGAACATTGGCTGCCATTTTGTTCTGTAGGATCTAGTGAAACTGCTGTCCCCAAGCAAGAAATTAGAAACAGCTTCTTTCTGGGAAGCAAGCACAGAGAACCACATAATAGTCACGTGCTGCCCAAGAGATGTTACCAGGCAACCCTAGCATCAAAGATGGTTGCATACTGTATAAGAGTGAATGGTTGCATCCCTATAATCCTTTCTATAATCTCTATTTTCTACTGAAGTGTGCACTTGTTCCTTTCCCATCATAGATTTAAAAGGAAATTACTGGTTTATGGAAACTCCCTCTAGCCCTACTTATTCAATACTTTAAAAATGTGTAGGGAGTAGTAAACGAGTGCACAATTGAGGAAGAAATAGATATTATTTGGAGGCAAAATGACTCAAATGACAGTAGAGTGAGTGGTAACTATAGCTCTGAAGTGTGTTCTCCTGTTATCCTCTGTCAGATCAGACCATAGACAGCATCATGAGGCTTTATTCACACACTCAGATTTAAAATATTTTTTTTATCAACCTTTATTTAACCAGGGCAACCCATTGAGACCAGGGTCTCATTTCCAATGGTGCCCTGAGAATAGTTCATAGTTCAACAATGTGAGTAAAAAATTCAAACATGATCACTATAGTTTCAACATTTCAAATAAATTAAGTTACATTCAAAAAGGGCAGTAGAAGCAAATATATACAACCAAAACAAGTGCCGTTTTCATTGGCATTTAAAACAAAATCAGAGCCCTAAATTCACCTTTTGGGACCAAATAATCAAATTTTAGAGTGACCTGTAGGTCATTCCAGGACTGAGGGGCAGAGTAACTGAAAGCGGTCTTCCCTAACTCAGAGGAGACCCATGGAACCTCTAGAACCAACCAGTCTTGAGAGCGAGTCTCATAGTTATTAGATTTCCAATTTAGAAGTGAGGTGAGGTAGTGTGGGAGTTTCTGTACAAGTGCTTTATATACAAATAATAGCCAATGTTGGTCCCTTCTGGCAGTCAGAGACTCTCAGCCAACAGAACTACGTAAGAGACAATGATGCGTATGGAAAGTATCACCAGTGATAAAAAGCCAAGGCTGAGTGGTAGACTGAATCTATAGAGGTTTTAGCACAGAGGCTGCTGTGTGCATCTAGATAAAGTCGCCATTGTCAATTACTGGGGGAAATGTTCTAAAGTGAGACAGCATTTATTTCTTTACAGGAAACCAATCTTTACTCACAAATGTTTTGTCAGTTTATCAATGTGGGGGCGGGAGGTTGGGGGGAATTGTTTAAAGGTGGCCATACCATGGATCATTTAGCTATTTGATTTCAAATTTTAAGACCCCTTTAGATAAAATATTGAATTTGGCCTTTACCACTATAGCCCATAAAACTACATCCATACTTCCATTGGTTTGTATGGTGTCATGACTGTCCTGTGAGGATCAGATCAGACTGGTGACAGGAGATGATTGTGAACTACAGGAAAAGGAGGACCGAGCAGACCCCCATTCCCATCGACAGAGCTGTAGTGGAGCAGGTTGAGAGCTTCAAGTTCCTTGGTGTCCACATCATCAAGAAGCTATCATGGTCCAAACAGACCAAGACAATCATGAAGAGGGCACAACAAAGCCTATTCCCCCTCAGGAGACTGAAAGGATTTGGCATGGGTCCTCAGATCCTCAAAAAGTTTGACATCTGCACCATCGAGAGCATCCTGACTGGTTGCATCACTGCCTGGTATGGCAACTGCTCGGCCTGCGACCGCAAGGCACTACAGAGGGTAGTGCGTATGGCCTAGTACATCACTGGGCTCAATCTTCCTGCCATCCAGGACCTCTATACCAGGCGGTGTCAGAGGAAAGCCCTAAAAATTGTCAAAGACTCCAGCCACCCTAGTCATAGACTGTTCTCTCTGCTACCACACGGCAAGCGGTACCGGAGCGCCAAGTCTCTCCAAGAGGCTTCTAAACAGCTTCTACCCCGAAGCCATAAGACTCCTGAACATCTAGTCAAATGATTCTGTAATAATGCCAAGCCGAGCAGCTGAGCAAGATACCAATCTTGAAGAAACCATTTGAGTTATCCAAACTGGTGGAGAGAGTGCTGGGTAAAGTGAAGGCTGTGAGGATCACTAGAGGCAGGCTTGTTTAGATTTGTTGTGCTCCTGCGGATCAGAAGGAACGTGCGTAGTGTCTTAACCGATTTGAATAGTTTGAAGTGTTTTGTGTGTCTTTTCGGAACAGGGCGCCCCTCAAGGGAGTTATATATGGCGTCTCCAATGTGAAGTGCGATTTTGAAGAGAGGAAAATATTCCCTGGAGTGATTGAAGCACGTTGTGTTTTTTTGAATATAGAATCCTCTCCCTATCAACGTGCAGTTAGGTAATATTAACATACACGAGTCAGAGCATTTATCCCAAGACCGCAATGTAGTGAGATCATTGTAAAGCCTTTTGGACATGTTGTTCAAAGTGTTTTGCAGATGGAGAAGCCGAGATTTCCAATTTGTGGAAAAATCTCATGTTACTTGTGTTATAAAAGTGAAATGAAACATGCTGACAACTGTTGCGGTGAGAACAATTTTTTACATTTACATTATTAGTCAATTTAGCAGCACGCTCTTATCCAGAGCGATTACAGTAGAGTGCATACATTTTATCTTACCTTTTTTTAACCATACTGAGACCAAGGATACTCCCCTACCGCAAGCCCCTCCCTAACCCGGGACGACGGCTATGGCCAATTGTGGCGTCGCCCCATCGACCCTCCGGTTGCGGCCGGCTGCGACAGAGCCTGGGGCGC